>NW_023461291.1:8640-20959 GCF_013731165.1 Rhagoletis pomonella
TTATTATTATTATTATTATTTTTCTTGCATATTCGTCGAAAATTAAAAATCGTTAAAAAAAATTGTGGCCGCAAATGAAATAAAATGTAATTCTCGCGTGTCTACAGTTCGATTGCTGAGTGCGTGTAAGTGTAGAAGTGTCTGGTAGGAAGTTTTCGCATTGACTGATGGACGGGCGTGTATGGCATGAAAAATGAAACGCCAAAACTCATAGGTAACAGCAACAAAACACGCCTAATGAAGAATTGCTATATAAAATAAAATATTGATTATTTGCTGTGCATATGTTAAAGCGGTTTCTGTTAGTTTTTGGATAGTATGTACAGTTTACAGGCTGCGTAAAAAAATATGTAAACAGCTAAAATTTCATACGTCCATTACAAACAGAAACTTGGACAAAATGCAAACCACTACTAGTCATATCAAGATTAACGCATTGGTATAAGGCTAATGCAGCTTGATATCACTTATGTATTTGTGGGAAGGTGTGTTTATATGTGTGCACAAATAAATTTGAGCTAATAATAAGTTAAGTTTCAGCTTCAATCGCTTTAATGCTGCTGCTGACCGCATACAAGTACTAGGCGGTAAAATTGCTGCCAGTTGAGGGGTTCAAAGTTGCGCTTGCTGCCAAGTAATTGTGGGCTTTTATCTTCAGTTGTGGTTAGGCTAAAAAATGGTTAGTGTTGGTGTTTGATATCCAATTCATTTATATGTGGCTATTGTTGTATATACCACACATATAATTATATTAATACATGCATACATATTTAAGTTTGTACGTGTGTGTAAGCCTAGTAATACTTGTCTACTTATATACCCTCCAACTCCAAATACCTATAGCATTTACTCTCCGATTAATACACACTCTATAGAATAAATTGTTATTGGTATTTTAGTCATGTTAGTTACAACAACATTTGCTTTGAAAGCACTGCTAAGACCGATGTTGCTTTGTTTTAGTTGCTTGACGCCGCCATCAATTGTTGAGTGGTACGAGTATTTGTTGACTAGCCAGTACGTGTTCATTTGCAGCATGGCATATACATACATACTTGCATACACACATAGATTGTTAAGCATGTAGCTAACTACATTTATAACTATGTTTCATGCCAGTAATACTGAACTGTGGCAACACTGTTGCAACATTCATCGTAATGCCGTCTAGCGTGGCAGATTAAGAGTCAGGTAGTCAGCAAAGAACTCAATGCAGAAGTGTTTGCTCTTTTATGGTATAATGATGCAAATATGCTTAAGCTTGAAACAATTCATAAATTAACAGAAACGTTATGCTTTGATTATATTATGTACATAGTATGCGATGGTAGCTTGATCTCAAAAATCCTCATTGGTAAGTACATACGCTTTGCTGCAATAGGATTAATATGCCAACGTATCTGCTTCGATTTTTGGTATTTTGTTATATGTAACTTTTTCTTTGATTGCAATGTACCCGTAGTGAGTTCTTGAGAGCATGCTCAAAAGTGGATTTAAGAGTTTCACGGTTAAAGTTGCGTCCGATAATGAGCGCACTCGTTGTGCTGATCAAACAAGCCTTGTCTTTAACTTTTCTAAGCTTCTCAGAGCTAGGAACGAATTTGGAATCTATGAATTTTCATCCCTTTTCGCCGCACATAGGAATATTTGTATAGAAAATTCGGTGAAAGTCGGAACTTTGGCAAAAGCCCAGTTAAACATAGTTTTCCTGAAGTTAAATAATTGATCTATTAAAAGGTAGCCCTGAAAACTCCCCCACTCTATTGTTCTACTCGTTTCTGCGGTATTTGTGTTTTAGTGAAAACCTATTTAAACAAGAAACCTTTCGGAAATGGAAGAAGAAGGCAAGTTTTATCATTGAGAACTTAATTTAAATCAATTGCTTTGATATTTTGATATTTTTAAAAATAAATATTAGTTCACTTGTCAAGTTTTGGTTTCTTGAAGTATTTGTAATTACAATTGTTGTTGGGAAATTACAACAAAAATTACGAAATCTCATGAGCTCCATTTTTTTTTTTCGAAGAACGATAGGCGATGAGTCGTTAAAATGTAATTTTAGTTTTTATTTGCAGACATTTTCAGAGCCTAATTATAAAGGGAGTCGATTGACGCATTGTTAAAAAGCTGTAAATCTGACCTTTAATTCGGTAAAAGTGACATAACTTTCGAATATTATTTGTCAAAGGTCTATTGCAAAACCCAATCCATCTCTAGCTTTTTTCGACCGACTTTTTTCTTCGTCTCAAATTTTAAAGTCCTTGGCAGATCCCCTGAAGGACTATCAAACTAAAAAATAATACAATCTACTCAGCTTCTAGGAGAATGTTTGAGTCTCTTGGATTAGATTAATCTGAATAAGCATTAAAATTTTAGCAAGAAAAAATTCTACGCAATTCGCAATTATTCACAATCACGTGCCAGTGTGAAAGATGGAAGTTCAAATCCGAACTCGTCAATCTAAATATGTTCTAGAAATTTGAATGCTGTACTTGCTTTATCTGAAAAGGTCTCTCTCTGGACTTATGGGAACTGATGCATAAATATTTCACGAAAATGATCCTAAGATAAGTGTAATTTGTCACTTCTCTCTTATTATTGAGTAAAAAACATATAAAAAATTGTTTGCCGATTTTTCTATGTAAATACTCCTTTGTGCGCCGTTTTTAATGCGACAGTTTATTTTTCCGATTTTTATTATAGTAAAAAATCCGTTTTGGCTACGGTTTTGCCAAAAACTCTCTTTCGTAGCAGGACATTTCCACCTTGTACTTGTCTTTTTAAAATATATACCCTTGGCACTTTAGCCTGCCAACTCTTTAGCTGGAAGGAAGCCATGATTAATCCTCTCCAGGGCGGCAAAGTAGGATCGACGCATCCCACGCTGGACAGTTTGTTTGTCTACTAGCTCTCTGTTATGACACAATGACCCGGTACTTACATATATAAGATGAAAAGCAAACAGTTAAGTCACCCCATTAATCGAATTGCGGTAGTTGTTTTTCGAAACAGATTCCAAATCTTAAAGACGGGTAAGTCTAGTTCAACCGCTTCGCGCGCTCTTTCCACCTGAAAGACACTGAAAGACGGAATGGCTTTGTGATCCAAGAAATTTTGAAAATACACTTCCACTGACCCTGTTTTTCAGCATTACCCCAGTTTTACAACTCTATACTTGGGAATAATACTTCATGATACGTACTTTCTGTTAAAATTTGGCGTTGGTACACAGTAACCTATGAGTATACTGAACAAGCAATATGAGTACCGTCTAGTAAAGTGGTGTGACCATTCTGAACTACTTCAAAGCCGGTTAGTCTAGTCATTAATTACTATTGGCTATGCAATGCCATAGGGATTAGTTTGAGGCATTTCCTCAGTCTCGTATGAGATTGTTACTGCTTTTTGGGCATTATGTGTGCAACTTTACAATTACTGAAGTACTTACTATTGTTATAAGCTTTACATATTTTCTTAAGGTGAAACAATCTTCTTCTAAAAACTCAAGAGTGGAAGCCTTCTATCTGTCGACTTGCAGGCCTGTCAGGTGGGGTTGGTGTACTCTCTCAACTTCTATGAATAATACCGGCGAACCAACTGTTGCGGCGCTTGGCGATGGATGGATAAGTGGTTTTTGTATACACCGGTGGTGTTGCGGTAATAGGATAGGGAAAATTTCTTCACACCTTGTGACATATTTTGAAGGCCGCTCTTGCTTCACTAGTTATCTGGACCAAAAACTGTGGTCCTGATGTGAACCCGCCTAAAACTGTGGTAGTCCTTTTTAAATGCCTGAATTTAAGCGCACTGTCGGGGATCTAGGAGTAATTATCGACAGTAAGCTGCTCTAGAATGACAATACAGCAGAACATATTAAGAAAGCCACGACAGTGCTTTTCACTTGTAAAACGGCGATTGGTGCACTATGGTGTCTCTCACCTAGGATGATTTACTGGATCTACACGGCCATTGTGCATTCGTTCTCGCTCTACGGAGGCCTAGTCTGGTGGCTTGCCCTTAGTAAGTAAAAATCGGTTGAAACACGCCAAAGGGTACGAAGGTGTGAGGAGCTTTGTGTAAGCGCAGCTCCGTGCTTTTCACCTACTGAAGCTCTGAATGATATTCTAAATCTGCCTCACTGTATGTAATTGATAGCCAGTATTATAGGATACAACTCATATTGGTGCCTGGACACCGAGATATTGAGGGTAACTGCAAAGCTGACGAATTGGCGAAGAATGGTACGACTGCCCAATTCTACCGGGTAAGGACATGGTAGGTGTACCAATGGGCACTCAGAAAACCCCTCCGTCTGCGAAACCGTGAGGTTTACATAACCCTCTTGCATATGGCAACACAATCGGCCTACTGGCCTAAGTGTAGGGGGAATTACTATATCTAGCGATTCCAACCTACATACGCACCTACCTAAATATTCGCTTTTTATTTTGCAACCGTCGGTATACGGATGATGTATCCCTTTGGGGGTAACAAATTCCCCACCCAGTCTTTGTTCGCATCAAAATAAGAAAAAATTGGAGAGTCATAATTTTAGACTTAATTTTTAACATCCTTCAAGATCGTATTCAAATTCGATTTATCATTTTGTAAAATTAATGAATAATAAAATTTCCGTCTCCAGTGTCTGCATTTTTTTTTATTATTTATTCTTAGCCTCGGTTTAGCAATAAATACATTGTCTTATAGGGTATTTTCGAAATTGGTATTTTTTTTGCATCCCACAAAATTTTCCGCTTGTCTATGAAACTTGTTTTGAATGCCTCAAACAAGAAATATCGATATTGCTTACTTCATTCACTTCGGTTTGTGTAAATACAAAACAATGCAAACGCCGATTGGCAACAAATGCATGTAAAGTAATTAAATGTTGCAGCTTGAGCAATCTCTTAAGGTGCGCAGCAAAAGACAAGCATGTGCACAGAAGATAAGTAGTATATAAGTATGTATGTATGTACGTTGCTATGGAGGCAAACAAGCAGAGACTTTGAAGGTGCATTCCATCGACTAGCAACAACAGACAGAGAAGCCACTAACAAGCTCTTGAAAGGAAAAAAAAAATCAATAATAAAATCACCAGTTCGCTTGCAAAATTCCGCTGGCGCAGCTTTTGATTACCCGCCGTCAAGTTTAAAAACATAAAATAAAATAATAGCTATACTTAGCTAGCATGCGAAATAATTAGATCAAGTTAATATGAAATAAACTAACGACCTATTTCAATACAAATACTTAACAAAAATGTAGTTAAACAAAATAAGAGACACTGAAAGCACCAAAGTGCAATAAACTTTATGAATTTCATTTTATGAAAACTGTATACAAATCACAAAAAAAAACAATAAAAAATTATACTAAACTAGTACGAGTCGCAAGAAAGGAATTCATACTTGAAAAATAGAGTAGCGAAGAAAAAATCGTCAGAGTTAAATGCCATCAAGCTATTTGTATTACCAGCATAAATCACCTCAATTAGAGGCCAAACAAATAACCGCGAACAGACGAGGTACAGCAACAGTAACAAGAGTGTTTTTGGTTTTTTGCATGCCTGCCACTATGTGAACTGTTCGAGTCATGGTTGGTGGTGGCAGCCCAGAAGTGTCAAGCCAATGCCTTCTGCGCCGTCGCACCGTTGTGCGCAACAACAAACTATCTACAATCATATGGCAGCTATGACTCGCGTTGCATAGAGTGTGATCGTGTGAGCAATCGCACGCACTCATTGCCAGCCGGTGAGCTGGTAAAGAGCAGCAGCGACACGACATACGTATAAGAGCTGCCAAATCAGCTGGCACAGCAGCGGGTGCATTGATAAGATTTGTTTTCGTTTTTGTTGCTGTGTTTTTTTGTTGTCCTGTGTCATTTATGCAAATATTTTTTTTTGTATATTTCTAGGTGCATTTGCACTGAACTTGGTATAGGCGCAAAAAAATATGTGTATTTTTTTTTGTTAACGCACCTTTTTCTTGTTGTGCGTTTTTTTTAACACGTTGTATTTCAATTTTCCGCTTTAATTTGCATATGTCATTTTAAATGGTCATGTGCGTAGTTAGAAGTAATTTATGTGCATGTACACAATGTGAATATTAGCTGCGGTTTTATTACAATTCGAACTGCATTGCATGCTTTGGTTTGAGTTTATTGAACACTTTTGTAATTTCTGGTAATACATTTTTATATAAATATTTATAAAGGTACGCATAGCAGGTTATAGCAAACTACTGACATGATTTATTCACCTCAGGCTTGACTTTATTGCCATTTTAAGGGCAGGCAAGCTATTTAATTGAGCTTAGAATAATTAGATTTTTTTCAATGGCATACAAAGCTTCAAATTACTACCCAGGAAGGTAGTTAACAGAACAGAAATAATTACAAATCGATGGTCATCAATGAGACAATTCAAAATTCAAAAAATAAAAGGCCCTACCTGTAATCCTGCCTGTACATCCTTAGACATGAATTAGACATGAATTAGACAAAAACATGACATGCTTAACAGTAATAAGGGTTTTTTTGTTTTGAATTTTGAATTGCAGAGAACCACCGATATATACATACTGCTGGATAAATTTCATGAGCAAAGCTAACAGTTCTTTTACATTTACGTTTAAAAGCTTTGAATTAAGCAGTAATAAATAAATAAAAAAACTGTTAATATACTTTTTAAAAACTTTTTAAAAATTAGAAAATAATAAATATATCTCAGTCTCATAGAATTTGTTTTGATAACTTTTAATTTTGAAATTTCAGCAATTTTCGGGATTAAAAAATTTTCAATCCCGGGATCCCGAGATTTTTCGGGATTTCGACCTTGTCACAACTTTTCGCATTTTACAGTAGGTCCGCCTTTTTCAAAACACACAGATTCATTGTTACCACATTTGGTCTTAGGGGAGCCTTAGTAAAAGAGTACGTAATTTGATGTTTAAATATTTTTATTCTAAAATATCTATATTACTTGTCAAATATTTGCAGAAATCCTTTTTCCAAAAAGGCCAACAAAGTATAATGAAGAACAACTCTGCCACACTGTAAAAGCTTGTTGTGTTTTCAATTGCTACCAGATTTTTCATTATTACATAGTTCTTGCACAAAATATTTGAACAAGTTCAGGTATTCAGGCAGGTCCTGAAATTCACTTCCAAGTGCAAATGGCTCAAGTTCACTTTGAATCCCAATTTTGGTGTTCTGTATTTCTCGTATTTCAAGTCAAATGAATCCTTTTTTTCGTTTTCAACATCTTTCTGTAGTTTGAATCAGTAAAAATGGATTTTGGGATACCATTATGGATTATTTAATTCCATCTCGTCTATCATTCGATCAAATATAACATCGTCAAAAGCTTATCGCTACAAAATGTATTCAATACACAGTAGCGTATGGGCTCTCTTTATCGGCTGCTAGTACCCAGCGCCGCATTGTGGGGTCCGTCCACAATGTGCATTGCGTAATTCATACAAATAATTTATTAAAACGCCCAATTTAAAATTGTAATGCACATTGCAGGCAGTCTGCTTACATTGTGCATTACAATTTAGAAACGAATGTATATTGTGATGAATGTATATTGTGTTCGGTCACATCTAGGGATGGCAAAAAATAAAATAGTCGATAAACGATTAGTCGAATTTTTAAAGGCTCTTTTTTACAGTGAGTATTCTCAAAAACATCCTTAATTAAAATAAAATAACGGTTTTTAGCGCCGATAATTATTTATTATTTAACCATGTTTGCAAAAACGAAAGTTTTGATAATAGTTTTGTCGTTAAGCGGTTACGTTTCTCGGCGGCTGTAGCACCAGCTTTTGAAAGAGGCCCTCAGCATGCTCCGATGTACCAACTAAATGACAATATTTTTCCAAATTCCGTAAAGTTTTGAGAAAACAGTTTTCATTTCCTCCCAAGCGTCGATGATATTCTGCTTTAGTTCTGGGGCCTAACAATTCAAATAAAAACTCATTTCATCTTGTGGGTGAGCCAAATCATCATCTTTTCGCCATTTCGTTTTGTTGACATCCTGAAGTTACGCCATTTCGTCTTGGATGACATTCTGCTGTACTAGTGCATAGACAAAAATATCAAATCAGTTGTTGTAGTAACACCACCTTGTATAGATGCGCCTTGCTTTCGTTCAACTTTTGATTCAACTAATCGCCTACGAAAGTTGAATGATGTAAATTCCCTATTAAATTTGTGTGTTTGCTGTTTGTTTATAAAATACTTAATATTTCAACTACCGCAGATTCAGAGTTGTCTAGCAATATTTGACTGATGTATGAACTTAGTGTTATAAACCTTTCAAACATATAATACATTCCACCTTGTTTTTACGTTAAATATTGGTTTGGGCATTTTTCCTTCACTTACACCTGCTGCAGCTTGCATTCTGTGAAGAGTGTCATTTGCTTTAAAACTTTTTCAAGCCACTTAACGATTACTTTACATTTTTCAATAATTGCATATACTTCAGGAATGGTCAGCGAGTTCTCACAAACCAAAGTAAATAAGTGTGTGCGGATTTATCAACAGGTCTGAAATTTTAAGAAAAATCAAATGCTTAGTTTTGGTTCATATATTCCATTAAATTCAGAGCTTTTTTTTCTACGGTGACCCATAATGATATTACACATGTGAAAAATGCATGTTCCATACACAGTTACTCCGGTTTTGTCAGTCATATTTGAGCCACTTCTGAATAAGTACGAAATGAAACTCTAAACACGGTATTACTTTCGACTAACATGTTTCTGGCGTATATTTAAATTGAATGCTAAGCGTTGGTGTTTTCAGGCTTATAGTAGATTCTTGTGATAAATAATTTGATGGTACATTCAACCCTCCCAAATACCGAGGAGTAGGTTAGTAAATACATACTATGTATTAATCCCTACTATGTATATATCCCAAACGAACTTCAAAAGTGGCACAACTCAAAATTTCATGTTTGTCAGAAAATGCGAAAAACTATTTCTTAGCACATGCTAATCATATGGGCAAGGGAGACTTAACCTAAGGCCTTGTCAACAAAACATAACAAAAAGTCGCTCCAGCTTTTGCTGAAATGTAAATAAAAGTTCTCTATACATTTTTAGCGCAGTGGTACTTCAAAAATGAAAAATTTTGAGTTCTGTCACTTTTGAAGATCGTGTGCGATATGTAGTGGCTCAGTGCACGGTTACCTCATAAGACTATAGTTTAATTTGATAAAAATACATATCGTCGTTTAAAGTACAAAACCGCGTATCGTCATTCTGCAAAACCGCGTAACTAACATTGGCTGCCAAAAATTGGATTTGCTGACACAAGCTCTTGGCTCAATCCTTATCCATTCGTGCTGAAATATACTAGCCAGAAATGCGATTGCTTTATAAAAAAGAGAACCATTTTCAAATATGAGTGTTTTTGCGCTATAGAAAATATTTTTACAACTTCAGATACACGGTTTTGCAATTTTGCTGATACGCGGTTTCTAATTTTGTTGATACGCAGTTTTGCACTTTAAACGACGATATGTACATATGCACATAGGCACACATTCCATATACATATATACACACATGTACATTTACTTTCAACGTATTTGTCTTTTTCAGTTTTTCTTTTTGTAAAGTCATGAAAAGCTTTCACAGCTTACTAAGCAAAAAATACCAAACATTTTTGTTATAAACTTTAAATTTTCAATGAAAAATTTGCGTTTTTACATATGAAGCATGTTTGTATGTGTGTAAAGTATGTATGCCTAGTTATCTACTAGGTAAGGAGCTCTGTGGGCCCAATCAACACTATGGTTCCAAAAAAAAAAAAAAACTAGAAAGAGTGACCATTCTTAATGAGAAAGCATGAATGATATTTTTGTTCTACTAACTGTGATATTAGCATAACTCGTATACTCGTAATTACTCAAAGTTTGCAATTTGAGAGCCAACGACTCCATTTGGTTTCTATTCTTGCAAAAACTTGTTTTTTAATGGTTTTAGTAAATGTGTTTTTTTTCTATTTAGTTTGGTTGACGCATTTCCATTAAAGATGCAAATTTGTACAGTACTAAGTAATAGAGAGATGAAATCGAAAACAAGAATACTTTTGGTTTTTAAATTTGCAAGAATTAATCTATTTTTTCTTAATAGAAATGTCATTAAAATCTTAACAAATTAATCAATATTCTAATTTAATTAGCTGAAAGTAATACGGTACATACATATGCATGCATACATTTCACCATAAATGTCAACTAATTCAACAAATTTGACGAAATACTTCTTAACAAAGCTTTAGTGCATCGATTTGTCATGGAAGTCATCTAGCATTTAAAAAAAAAAAACAAACACTTTGTCCACAAAAATGATATCTAATAAAATTGGAATTTATACTTAAGTGAATGTCAACGTACATGCGCTGACTTATTCTTATTTATGTTGGGCATTAGAGCACGCTGACCTATCGAATGATTTAATGCATGCATCCACTTTTATCCTGGATACGTAACATTCGCTCCATGCAGATACTAGACAGTGATTTTAGTAAACTTCAGTTCACAGTGTGCGGAATTGTCGCTTATCTGATTTTTGTATTGCGTACGAATGCATTATTTCCCGCATATTTCAAGAGAGCCCTATATGCATAGCTTAGCAGTTCAAATCTGTTCTAAAGCTGTCAATGAACTACTGTCAGTATCTACTACACTGCTAACTCTTAATCAGTTTTGGCTAAATGCCATTTTTTGTAACAAAATCTATTATCTCAAGAACGAGAATTGCTAGCGGATTAAACTTAACAGGAGAAAATTCAGAAAAAATCGTTTCATTGTATAAAAAATGACCTAGACCTTTCAAATGACCCTAAAAAAAATATGGGATCTAAATTTTCTTTAGTTTTATTGCATACTGTTAATGAACTTCTACATATACATATGTTTTCATGGTCGGAAGAACCGAAGAACATACCCTATTTTTTTAATTTCACAACATGCAGTTTTATGATAAAAAGTGGAAAAAAATAAAACAAAATTTACTTTTGAAGGTAATTTTTAAGGTATTATGAATAAAAAATTACCTTGACCTCAAAAACGACCTCCAAAGGTAACATTTTTTTTTTTTCATTTATGACGTGAAAACTTTTGTAATAAACTTAAAAAAAAATTATAAATGTGTTTTTTGTGCTTCGAGATTTTTAGGACTTTCGGTACTACTTCGGTATTTTCGGAACTATTTCAGGATTATAGGGACTATTTCGTGATTATCGATACTATTTCGAGACTACTTCGAGGTTTCTAGAATTTTTGGGGTTCTCAGATTTTTAGGATTCTTAGGGGTTTCCACAACTAAACATATCCTTTATCAATTAAAATAGCGATTATCATATTGATAACAAATTTAATTTAATTTGACACCCCAGTTTTGACAATCGTGCGAACGGTGCAGATCCTTTATGCTGCACAAAAAATGCCTTCGCGTATTATATATATAGATATATCGATATATTAGGAGATATTAGTTTGTCTCCAAACCAAATTTGACAAGGGATGACGGAAAATCGTTCCACAATACATCATCCTCCTACCCTGTCGGAAACACAAACAACCAAAAAGAATATATTTACGTGTTTAAAAAATATGGGTGTCATACAAAAGAGGTTTAAGAAGGTAGTAGTTTGGAAATATTTTGAATACGGTTGCCACTTATTTGAGAAGTCGAATCGAACTATGTTATACCCAAGTTATATGAAATGTTAACGATGGATGTCAAATGAAAAAGCTTCAAGAAATACTTAGTTTGACAATTTAGAACAGTTTTCATGTGTTTGAAGGTTGCCCGGTTTAAAGGGCTTAACTAAAGTTATTTAATAAGTTAAATGAATTACTAACCGATGGTTATCAATGGAAATGGATCTAAAATGCTTTATTTAAAAACTATATTTAGGAGGGTTGCCACGGATTTAAAAAATGAATTTCCACTTAATTCATCAGTTACTTTAAATATTTATAACAAAGTCAGACGAAAAATATTTAAGAAAATTTTAGTTCGAAAATATTTTTTAAGAGGGTTGCCGCCAGTTTTGGAAGTGGTACTCCGTTTAATTATGCATAAGTTACATGAAATTTTAAAATATGGTTATCAAAAGAACGAGTGTGAAGAAATCTTTAAGTTGAACATTGGGTTTTTTTTTTGCTGAAAAAATTGAGCTCACACTATTTAATGAGTTACATGGATTGTCAAAAGATGGGTATCAATCGAAATGGGTTTAAAAATAGTTTATTTCCAAACTTTATTTACGGGAGTTGCCATGTGCTTAAAAATACT
>NW_023461291.1:25959-27160 GCF_013731165.1 Rhagoletis pomonella
AAGTCATTGTTGTATTTTTTTAACTCCTATGACAACAAGAAAATATTTAAACTCTTGTAAAATTTTACGGTTTTTAGGCTTTAAAACGTGTTAAGCATCTTGTTTAAGTATGTCCAATGACACATAAAGACAAAATGACGTGGATATAAGCAACATTTAGTAATTAATTAATTTAAAAGCCTAAATATACAGTTTCTTGTTCAGTATAAAAAATTCTTCATTTTTCTATTTTTAAATCCACTAACTATGTATCGAAATGATAAATTTGTATACATATTGAACTGCTAATTCATTTGTGTTAAATACATACCTTATAATTTTTAATAAATTTAATCATCTCTAAATAGTTATGAGTAGATGCCGATTTGATGGCGCTCATCATTTTGATGAAGAAGCATTAATTTGTTTTATGATTAATATGCATCTTTGAAATATGGCTTGATATTTTCCTTTATGCGCACGCAACTATAAATGCATGAATACATACAAAAATACATACATACATAATTATGCAGATGTCTATGCAAATACCTAGAATAGTTAAAATCCAATTACGGTTGAAGGTTTCCGATGATATGTAACAAATGAATGAAGAAGTGTTAATTGGCAGCACAGCAGGCGCGAATCGGATGTGCGCGTAGGTATTTCTTCATGTGTGAATTCTTTTATGACTACACATTAGGCTGGGTCGCTGGAAAATAACTCTTTTATTAGCACATCATCTAGGTAGGAAAGAAATATGTTGAAAGGATTTTGAGGTTAGGCGAATAGGAAACTGGTGATGAAGAAGAAATGAAGTGGAAGATATAGAAGAAAATGAAGATCATTAAGAAGATGAAGAGATGGGTAAAATGACGATGAAGATGAACATAGAAAAGAAGATGTAGGCGAATAAAAACAATGATCGTGCAAAAAATCATTAGATAATATATAAACAAAATTATATAGCACACTTCTTTCTTTCTGGTATAACTTTTATGAAGTTTCACCTTTTACGCGTCCAGTGACTAGAGTTTCAGTCAGTTTTTTTTTTAATTCTAAAGCGTATGCATATCCCATGAATTTCAGCTCGATGGTGCACACGCAGTGACGGATTTGCAGTCTTTTCCGCTCTACGCCCTATAGTACCAGCCGCCCTCTCCTCAGCTCCCATTATTTTGGTACTACATATGAATTAACTTTAAGCCGACTTTTATCGAAA
>NW_023461292.1:0-27160 GCF_013731165.1 Rhagoletis pomonella
TTAATAGGAAACTTGAACACACACATCAAAACTTTTTTCCGTAAAAATAAACCTTCGCCTTCAACATTCGAGGTCTCATCAGTTGTACCAGCAGTTAATAGTGACTTGTCACTTTAAAGCAGCAACTTGCTAGACGAATCGTTTGTTCCCAAAACGAACCCTGAAGATATTGAAAGATTGAATGCAGAACTTCAAATTCATACTTCAACGGTCTCACCTCTTAAAAATGTAAGTGAAGTTGATATCAGATCAGCCCTCCATCATGTCAAGAAAACGCAAATAAATAGCAGAAATACAGGATTAGCGGCTTTTGTGTAAGATGAAAAAGTTGTATTACATCGCAGGAAATGAATAATTAAATTTCCCATATCAGAGATTTCGAATTGTCAACTTTGCGTGAACTGGTTTGAAAATTTTGGTTCCAGTCTAGAAAATTGTACTTCGTATACAGAGAAAATTAGGCTATTATAAGCAACGGCTATTTGTCAAATGCCAAAAAATTTTATTTTTTCAAAATGGCCTCATGTAACTGATAATATTATAGTATTCCCCGATCCATATTCAGCATATCCGATAGATGAGAATGTTCGGAAGATCGGAATATTATTTGAATGATGATCTCAATTGCTCGACTTAAAATCCAAATAAAAATTATTCGATTAACGTCTACGAGAATGATGTTAAGTTGCTCAAAATAAAACGTTACATGACGCGCAGTATCCACGAAACGTATCAAATGTTCAAGTAAGACCACACGGATTTGAAAATTGGACATTCAAAATTTTACGATCTCCGACCAAAATGGGTTGCCTCTTCCCCAGCGAAACAAGCTTGTCTGTGTATTTATTGCGCTAATTTCGTCTTTAGTGGGATTAAAGAATTGTCTCAACAGATATGTTGTGGTGATGAATGTGCGTAAAATTGTCCTATTCGCTGGAGTTTTTTCGGTCGACAATGATGCGTGCGTATTCAAAGAATGTGTGAAATGTCCTGGAGTAGATAGAATAGTTAGAAAAATCTCAGAATTCTTCAAAGGCGAAATTCAAGAAGAGATAACTTATGCGTTTTGGGAGGGGAACGATCGCATAAAAAAACGACTGCAATAGAAAAAAATATATCAAAACAAAATTCATCCCATTTGATCTTACACATGGACTTCGCGGAAAATTGGTCTGTAATTGTACAGAATGAAGTACAATCCTATCATTGGAAATCAAAACAAATATAAATTTTCACTGCAGTATGTTATTTCGGGCAAAACGCGATTTATCGCATGACTCCGCGCATGCCCTGTTGGCAACTAATAAAATTGTTAGTGATATAAACCAACGATTTCCAAGGTTGTAACACAAAGTATGTCAACCATATAAGATGGAGCTCCAAGTCACTTCAAAAATAGATTTCAATTAGATGAGCTCAAAACACATAAGCTCCAGAGGAAATGGTTGTTCTCTGCGACAGGACATGGAAAAAGGGCCTGCGATGGCATTGCGGGACTAGTTAACACTTTTGCGACGCCACATAGTTTGAGTGTGGGTGAAACATAGTATATCCAATCTGCGAAGGCATTTGTTGACATAGTTCAAAGGAAAACCCCAAAAATAAGATAAACTTTTAGAGGTAAATGAACTTGAGGGTTTTCGTAAAAAAAGGAAACAAGCTGGAAAAAAAACACCAGCATATAAAGGTGTCAGAGAAACACATGTTTGGAAAAATGAACTTGTTATGTATAAAAATAGCAAAGTGTACACGGCAAAAACTTGTAAGCGTGAGTGGAAGGTTGCTAAATAAGATTTCTACATTCGTAGGTCAAGATCACATTATATATGGACTGAAAATGATATTCGACCATTTTTACGGAAAAAAGTTTTGATGTGTGTGTTGAGGTTTCCTATTATTGGCAAATTAAACATATAAAATACAATTATGTATTGCTTTTGATGCACTTATAATATTACCGATCGATATGAATTGCTCATTCCACGTTTTACCGAGAAAACAGTTTCTTTCTTAAAAAAATCATAACTCGAAAACAACGAATTTTAGTTACTAGCCATTCAGTCTAAATTAAGTTTAAAATGACTATATATATTAATAATAAAAAAGTTTGAGAAAAATTAAAAATACCATTTTTGAGAAATTGAATTTTAAAACTTTTTTGCTTAAACTTCATTTTTGTTTAAACTTCATTTTGTAGTCCAAACCAAAGTCGGTCAATTTTTGGGAAAGTTATAGACAATTGGAAAAAAGGTTTCCTCAAAAACCGAAACAATCGATTTTCACCCAAGAAAACGAAATTGCCGATAGATTTCCGAAAAAATTTTTTTCGGCAAAAAGAAAAAATACGAGTGGACCGCTTGAATTGAAATGGAAAGCATCCATGCATATTAGACAGCATTACTCCCCATACAAAAAAAAAAATAAAAAATCGGGACTCTGTTTCCATTGGAATTATAAAATCTATTATATTTTAAGACGTCCACCAAAATATTTCGGAAAAATATTAAGATTTACGTGAGCTGGAGCGATTTGAAAATACCTCAAAAAATGGAGTTTTTTATGAATAAAAATAGTTTTTTAAAGAACTTTTTGAAATAAATCTCCTCTGCTGCATGCTTCTTGGGTCTTCCGTTAGTTGAGCTTGACGACAACGACTGAGATACTAACCGATCTGGGCGGGGTTGTTGTAGCCGCTACAACAACATCAACAACAATCGGTGGTCTGTTATAACGTTTTTATAATCGGACCTCTGTAGTTAAGGGTTAATAAGACATTAATTATAATACAAATGAATTGTGGTGTTGGCTTATGAATATTTTTATATTACTTTTTATTTTTCATTTAATTAATTCATAAATTCCATTTTTCAATGTGACCTTAAGAATAAGTCAAATGAATTATGTTTTTGCCTTAATAATACATTTTAATTTTAAAGTAATTAGTAGATAACTTTAAAGTAATAAATAAAATTATTTAAAAAATTATAATGTTTGTTAAATTATCAGGATTTCAATTTTAAACAAAAAGTCATAATTCTCAAGAAAACCCGATGGTATTGATACTGTCGGTGTTTTACAGGAAAAAAAACGAAAAGTCTATAATCTCACATATCGATGTTTTTACAGCACTAACCGCAACCCCTGCCAGAAATTGTTGTTGTTACGATGCAGGTTTGCAAAATGAGATTGTTACATATCATGGTTGTTTAGCAGGCTTTCTTAGGTGACAAAAAATCAAAAATCTGCAACCATTAAAGGGAAAATCTATTCATATCGTGCGGTCAATTGTGCTTGCTGTGATACAATTTTTCAACGCATCACATCGCAACGGTATACCGCATCTGTTTGAGCACTCCCATATACCGCAGTGGTTTGTTTTATATATATATATATTTTTTTTTTGATGTATGTTACCGCATAACTTTTGACCACGTCAACCGATAGTTCGTAAATTCTTTTTGCATCGGAAAGGTAGTGTTTCAGAGGTGGTCCCATACTAATCTGGTTTAGATCCGATCATTGGATCATGAAATATATATACATATATTTATATGAGAATTGAAGTCGGTTTTCTTTTTTGCTTAAAAATTACTTGTTTACTATTCTTCTTGTGTTGAAAGTCAAAATTATCTGAAAGAATCCTATGTGTTTAGCGGACACCCGCAAACAATTAATGCGGTTTTTCCACGGCACCATGTATTACTTTGTTCGCTCTCCCATTTACTACCGTGAATTACCCCAATCAGACGAGCACATTCTTAATTCGATTTGACAGTCTCTGCCTCAGTTTTATATTTATTTTTCTTCGCAATAAAATGGATGTGAAATGTAAGTTATTGTTAAAAGTTTATAAATTTTTAAATGAAGTTGATGGTGTACACATTTATTAACTTTACTTCTAGTATCCAGAAAAAGCGCCAATTTTAGATTGTCAGCTGATTTTGATAAATTTCCGATGAAAATGAGGCCTCTAATAGATACTATAAATTAATTAATTAATCAATCTGCAGCTTCAACATTTTTAGGCTATAAATACCCATGCAAACCGCCTTTTTTGATTTTATGTGTGCAGATATATAGAAAAAAGCCAGTATATTTAATATTTTAAAATTTATTTTATTAGTGACCTGGAGCGCTCGATCTTATTCTTTTCCGGACATTTTGACATTTAACGCCAGAGAAATACTACAAAAAAGGTTATTTTTTCCCTATTGCAGTTTTCAAACAATTGTGGCAAGGCTTGCGAACCGTTAATCTACCCTATCAATATCTCTAGCTCAAAAATCGCACCAGCTTAATGTACATACATACATACCTACATACATATGTGCGTATGCGCCAGTGAGTCAGTAAGCTCGATTTTCTTTTAACGTTCATCATTCATTTGTTCAGTTCTAAGTAATGCAATGCCACCAGGTTTTAACAACTCTACCAATAACATTGCAGTGCTCAGAAATGCTGCTTTTGTAAGTATACAACCGTAGAAACATGATCATGATTCACATTCATAAGTAACAGATGACTAATATTTAAATTTTGTACAAAAACACATTAGAGGTATTCTCGGAGTCTTGCAAAGCCCTTGCACGGCGCACGGATTGCACGATGAAAACCGGGATTCCAATGGGACTGATCTGCAAACCGTGCAAACCGTGCACCGTGCAAGGGCTTTGTAAGACTGCAAGAATGCCCCTATTATGTCCAAACAAACTTGTAATCGTATGTACATATGTACACATACATACATACATATGTTTTAAATGTTTGTAATGTGGTAAATCTTTAGAAGACCGTTGATTTGATACAGCAACTCTTTAATATTGTAAAAATAAAAATTTACAAAGTTTTAATTGACTTTTAATGGTTATACCAAACGATTTTTCCTTATTTTTATGTTTATATCTGTGTGTATTTAACTATACAAGTCACGTTTTGATTTATTTTATAAACAATTATGAATTAAAATTTTTAGGGATTAACTTTTTTCACTATAAGCCGCTTGTTCACTTACTTACTTAAAAAAAACTTTGCCAACTATTTCGATAACTCATTAATATAGGTTTACACTAAACTTCGTATTTGTAGTTTTATGAATGAAATGTAAGCGCGGAAAACTATCGATGAAATATGAGCGGAATACGAACTTAACGCGTTGACATTATAATAACAATTGAGCGAAGAGAGACGACTGAGTAGTGAATAGAGTAGACGAGCGACAAGCGACACCTACATAAATACATATTACTACCAGTGTTGCCGGATTAGTCAACTAGATTTAGGTGGCTAGATTTAGCTACCACATACTTTTTTGGCCATATAAATTTCAAATTGCCCCTAGCCCTTTTCTTAGCCCTTTGGAGAATTTACTTATACTTGGCATGAAAAAGCTGAATATGCTTAATTTGATCTCATTTTTTCATTTATGTAAGAAGCGAATTTTTAAACTAAGAAAGACTGATATACATATATACACATCTATTTGTATTGTACGTTCCTTACGTTTTTATACATACATACTGTAAAAGTGATTAGGCTGTTAAATTAATTTGTTAAATGGCTCATCAAGTCACTTGACCGTGTATGTTCTTGTGGTTTGATTGTACCAACTGCTGGTGTCGTGAGTGGTGAAATTAGCTCAATTTTCTAAGTAAAAAGCATTTTGGCGGAAATTTCTTGCACAATATGAGTCAAAGCCGTGTTTGGGGAAGATTAAGTTCACGATATTGCAGTTGTGAATTAAAAAACAAAACAATGTTTCAGCAAAATGGTAGAAAAATTATAAAATTTCGGCGCTAATCATTTCGATCTTTCCTCGACCTCATTTGTAAAAAAATAAATATTGTACCAGCATGCTGGTAAGTTATATGCTTCGGGCCTGATGGTACAATCACTTGATGGAGCCAGCAACCTGGTGTCGTATATTTCTCCTTTTATACAAAAAGGTTTTTGGTTGGTTAAAATATTTGCTTTTTTCCAGAGTTCATTGTTTTTCCAAACCATTACTTATTGAAAATGTTTGCGTGTATACTTATATATGTATATGTAAGTAAAAATTTTTAGCTACCATTTTTAGCCACAACGACGTTTTTTAGCTCTTTTTTAGCCCTTTTTTTAAAGAAATTTGGCTATCACTAAAAAGATTCGCGGCAACACTGATTACTATGACTGCTGATCGCAGTAATCGTATACATACACACATATAAAAATATGCATACACCCTCTAAGAAACTGAGGAGTAGTTCCACTGGAAGTAAAATGAAACCATTCCTTATCATTCCTCGCGAAACTCCGAAGAACATTTAAAATTTACTATGTTTCCTTGTCGCTTTTAACAAAAGCTATCTCTTGGATAGAAAGTGGAAGCATTCCCTATCGCTTCTCGTGTAAACTCCAAAAGACCCAATCACAACTTACCGTCTCACCGAATAAATTTTAAGTGAAACAAATTCTTTTGAATGTTTCCATATTTAGGGACAGAAATTTTTAGAAAAGTATCGATACCATTACTTTAAAGAAGAATCGATGCCAGTACTGATATTTGCATGAAGCTTTTTATATTAAAAAGCTTATTTATAGTTTTTAAAAGCAAATATTTAATGTGTTTGTCGCGTAAATTTATAAATCTTTTTACAATGCAAATGTAGAAAATGAGATACAAATGCGGTGAACCCTATTCTCGAAAGAAATGAATTTCTCTACTTCATAAAATTTTTTTCGAGAATGGACTGGATTTCGAATTCACAACGAAGTCGTATTTCTCGAGTTTTTGGTTTTTGAGAGAAGATAATTTTCGAACGTTCGCCACAATGTTTATTGTGTAATTTGTAATCATTTTTCAATGTATGTAATTGAATGAACGAAATTTTGTAAATATGTTATTAAAAAAAAATTTACTTAAAAAGGTTTTTAACACGCCGAGGCTTTCTGGTATTCGTGATGATTACTCAGTACCAGGGACGTGAACCGGTTTTGAACCGAACAACCGCTTTTTTCTATTAATTAACTGAACCATTAACCGAACCGAAATTTTCCACAAATGTTTGATCCGAATCGAAAACCGAACCACTTTCCATAAAGGTTTAAAGGTTCGTTTCAACCAAGTTTTAATAGATAAATGAACCCACTTTTTTTCTTTTTGTTAAACATGGTAATACCTACCATGTGACAGAAAGACAAAAGAAATACGTTTATGATAAAATTTTGGAAAACGGGCGTGGCACCGCCCACTTATGATCACATATACATACATATGTATCTCGGTAACCGGTCTACCAATTTATACCAAACTCGGTATGGCTATTGTGCTTGCCAAATAAAAGTAAAACGTTGAAAATTATTGAAATCAGACCAAAATTGAGGCCGCTTTTCATATAACGGTAAATTTTAGAAATGCTTGAAACTTCAATATTTCGAAATTTAAGGAGCTAAGTTACTCAAAATTGATACACCCGGCTTACGGAAAGGTGAAAATCATATATTTATTACTTGCGCCGGGTATTTAATGTTCGGCTCCGCCCGAACTTAGACTTTATTACTTGTTTGTTTTTCGAACCGTTTAACCGAACCGAAACCCCGGTTCAAAGACTAAAAAAACCGCTTTGGCGAACCAATCCAAAAGTGCAAAAACGGTTCGAACCGCTAAACCGAACCGACAAAATTTTTCATCCGGTTCACGTTACTGCTCAGTACTCATAAAAACTATCGATATTCCGTACTTGGCACCGATATCGTTCTATCGCTATCCATATTCATTCATAAGCTTTGTCGAAGCATTCCGCATTAATTTTTTGAGTAGCTTTGTGGAATGTTTCCCTAAACTTTCTGTAATCAGCGAGGGGAATACTTTTTCCCAATGACATCGTATGTTATAAAGAACAACAAAGAGGAATGTTTCCTTCATTCCGCGGAATGTTTTTGTCATGCTTGGCGGAATCCTCGCATATCCTAAAGGGCATTTACAAATACATATGCCGCAATATACATACATATATGTATTTACAAAACAAGACGCCCAGCTAGCAAAATTGTCAGAAAGTTAGACTTGTCGGCAAAAAAGTCAGAAATCTGTATGATTTTGGCCGATATCGGTCAGAGAAGCGTATGGAGAGGTTGACAGGAAGTCTAACCGACACGACGTGGGAAATTCTGACTTAATTACGGACGATTCTGACGGATATCTACCAGATGTCTGAACAAATAATCATGGAAAATAAGAATTATCAGACGTGTATGCCCGAAATCGGACATAATTCCACCAGACATATCGGATAAGGAAATAAATAAAATTTTACAAACGATTTGCCCAGAAATCTGTACGAAACCTGTAAGACTTGTCTAAATAGTCAACTTTTTATTCCGAATTGTCAGAAATTGTCTGGCAAAAGTGCTAGCTGGGCGGGTGCAGTATATAATATTAGCGTAACTAAAAAGTTTAGAACTCAATATAAATCATTTTCGAATTTTCTCTCTTCTCAACTTGGCTTTGAAATGTGAAGTTGAAGTGACTGGCTTTTTGGCGGGAAGAGAACCTTAAATAATACTATAGAATATGTATACTATTTAGTTAAGTTAACAGCACTTTGTATACTTATCAAGAATTTTCACTTATTATTGCCAAGCCGCAAACAATCAGCATGTGCATTGCACATTGTGCAATCAGATAAACCAAACAGCACCATCAATTGACACGGGGTTAGATATAGTTCTTTAAGTAAATCGTACGCATGAACCTACACATACATAATATACCAAGATAATAAATTACATATCGTCGCCTGGGTAAAAGATTGACGTATGTTGATTTCGGCAGGTTGTGGGAAATCGCGATTGAAGTTTGGAAGGCAATTTCTCAAAAACGCGAAGACAGATATTCTCCAAAGTCTCTGAAAATGTTACTAGTTCACAAAATTCTTAAATTATTTAATTTTTAATGTTTAATGTTAATTAGCTTTGAGTTTATGAAGGATTTTCTTTTGTAAAATTTTGTCGTAAGCGTCATTTGTCCACAATTTGGCAGCCACTTTGTATGAAATACGACAAAATGTGATCAAAATTTCTACTAAATTAACGACACTTTTTACTCAATATCTTGGAAACTTAAAAAGATATCCAAAAATGGAGAACGTAATTTTTAAGATATTGATTAGTTTAATATGGCTGCATCACTAACTAAATTTTTACTGAATTATAGAAAAAATTGTAGTCAATATCTCGGAAACTAAAGGAGATATCTGAAAACTGATAACACCAATCGAAAGACCTTATTTCAAAATATTTGACTGCATCTAGAACTAAAAATCGTCAAAATTACGCTTACGACAATCTTTTACCCGGGCGACGATATGTACATATATACATACAGTGGTGGAGGAAATAATAAAAATTTTTATTTTGATCAGTTTTACCTATATTTCTTTTGTATATTCGATGTTTAAAATTGTTTATAAAAGTTTAGCGCATTATATAATAAGCACCATATAAATCCACATTTCAAACTTTGTACAAAATTTAAAAAATTCAACAAATTTTACCTAGATCCCCCGAAATTTTCAAATTTCAGAGTTTTTAGAAAAATTTAAGGTATGCACTTTTGTGGCCCATTAAATTTTAGTAGGTTAAAGTGCAAATTTTAAGACGCTAGAAAATCGCGTTGTTTTTAAGCGACTTCCAAAAAAGGAGAACTGATGTCGTCGGAATATTATTATTTTTTGTATGTATGTTACCGCGGACCTTTGGACCACGTCAACCGATTTCGATAATTCTTTTTTCATCGGAAAGGTACTGTCTCAGAGGTGGTCCCATACTACTCTGGTTTAGATCCGATCATTGGATCATGAAATAATTAATGGTAATCCTAAATTTTTATATGAGAGTTGAAGTCGGTTTTGTTTTTTGCTTAAAAACAGGGACCTTAAAAAGCAGTTATTTTTTTCCAACAGTTAAACTTGGCCAGATATATTTTAAGTTCGAAATACAAGTCTTCCCGGATAGTAAACAAACCGCTTATCCAAATTAAACAAATTTGGTACCAAATGAAAGAGGACTTCAATAGCTTTTAAACAGAAATAACGATCAAAACCTACCACTTCTATTTATATTTTTTTTTTATAATTTAATACAAAAGATATGCATATACCTGACCCAAGGTTTGTTTTTTGGTAATAAAAAACATTTTTTAGTTAAATATTTTCCAATAGCTGGCTTTCTTCTGGCTTTCCTCGTTTAAATATTTCAGTTTTAAAGCTATTTTAGTCCTCTTTCAGTTGATACCAAACTTGTTTAATTTGGATAAGCGGTTTGTTGTTTATTAGGAAAGGACTTTTATTTTCGATTTAAAAATATCTAGCCAAGTTTAGCTGTAGAAAAAAAGTAACTGTTATTTACGGTCCCTGCATAAAAATTTCTAGATTAATAACGGGGTTGTGCATTTTCTTCCTTATAAAATATGCTCGATAATGCTCAAAATTTCTTTTTATATCAAAGAAAATGCCTAGTAGTGTCAGCAAAATATTCGAAGTTAACGAGATTTTCTAGCGTCTTGAAATTTGCACTTTAACCTACTAAAATTTAAGGGGCCATAAAACTCCATACCTAAAATTTTTGGGAAATTTTGGTCAAATTGCTGAATTTTTATAATTTTTGCACAAAGTTTGAAATGTGAATTTATATGGTGCTTGTTATATAATCCGCTAGACTTTTATAAAAAAATATGAAACATCGAATAAACAAAATAAATATTGCCATAACTGGTCAAAATAAAAAGTTTATATTTTTTCTTCCACCACTCTATATGCATGTGAAAAAGTAAAGTCGGAATTTGTATGCTCTCACCCCTAGGATTGTTTTATACCGAAAAAATATACCCCTAATTTTTTATTTTGAAATCATAAAATAATTAGAGGTCGCTCAAAGCGCCCAAAGTTTTCCATGTATTTTATACGGGGAAAAACAACTTTTTGTAGAAATGGTATAGAACTCTAAAAAACAAATATTTTTTCTATCGGAAAACTCTTTTCATTTGCAGAAGATTCCCAATAATAATTCCCAATTGTTTATTTAAATATACTAAACCTTGATGGGCTATAGAACTGCATACTTATTAAACTCTGATTTAAAACATTGAAGTTTTTATAACAGTTTCTAGAATTCTATGTACTAAGTTTCCAACACAGTTAGAAACGTGAATTTATATGCTTATGTTATAATTAGGGAAGACAAAAATATGCAAATGCATATCGCATATGCAAATGCATATTATGATATTTTGGCTAAAAAGCATAAAAATGCATAAACATGATTATTTTGGTAATAAGTTAATTAAATTTTCGCATAATTTCATCTGACAATACCTTTGCGGAGATAGGCAGGGTTGCTGACGAGGTTTGTTTAATTGACAAAAAGAAAAAGCTGACAAACAACGGAAAGTCCCGTTATTTTCAATTAAAAAATTTTAATATACTCGTAAAAATATTTCGACTGTTGTTTTCCAAAGTGAAGTTTCGCACTAAACCGCTTTTGGTGGTTGAAAAATTCAACCAAATTTTTCGTTTTTAGCGAAGTTGTTTAACAGTTTCCAGGGGTTGGATTCTGTAACTGTGTGTGTACACTGAAAATTATGTGAACTCTTCATTTTGCGATTCAGGAAGTGTGAGAATGAGTTTTAGCTGTCAAAATTGTGTACATTTCCTCATTTTGCGATCCAGCAAGTGTGAGAATAAGTTTTAACTGTCAAAATTGTGTACACTTATCTTCCGAAAAACTCACTGAATTTTATTCGGTGAGTTTTTGGTTGTGAGCTTTGCACTCGGTGTACACTAAATTTTCTCACAGTTACAGAATCCAGCTCCAGATGTGTTGCGAACTGGGCAGGAAGTTTTATTCTGCATCTATTGTAATATAGATAATAATAGATTGGCGCTTACACATATGTTAGTGTTTGGCCGAGCTTCTCCTCCGATTTGTTGCGTGCGCCTTGATGTTGTCACACAAAGGGGAGGGCCCTACAGTATTACGCCGACTCCGAACGGCGATTGTATTTTTATGAGAAGCTGTTTTCATGCCAGCCACACTCGGAGGTTTGCCATTGCCTGCAGAGGGGCGACCGCTGTTATGAAAAAACCTTTTCTCTAAATTTTTTGCGATGTTGCTTTGACCAGGGCTTGAACCCAGGCGCTGCGGAGTGGAAGGGCGCACTGCTTACCACTACACCACAGCGGCCGCCATCTGCATCTATTGTAAGTGCTAAATATCAGCAACAAAAATATTTTGTGTGAAGCAACACTTCAATAAAATGTGGCAATATTTTCACCTGGAGAATTTTTTATCTTTTAAATTCCATCCAACAAAGTCTTGTGACGTAGAGCGTTCATTTTCAATACATGCATGTATGCAAGGTGTATTAAACAAGGTGTGCTTTACAACTCAGGTCGGCCCTCTTTTAAGGTACTATTATGCCAAAAAATATAAACAAACGATTCAAAATTCATAAACAAATTTTTCAATTTTACTTTATAGGATGGTGCTTCTTCTTCAAATTCAATCACACTTTGATAAATACATTTTGTATGTATGTATGTATCAGAGCTGTAAAATGATTGAATCAGTAGGATCTGCATTCACTTGGCACTCGTTTCAAAATTTTGATTGTTTGGTTGTATAAGAAAAACCTCATTCCTGAGTGGCTTAAATTATTTTGAAACAAAAACAAACGTAATGTGTTATTGAATGGCAGAGTTCCATTCAGTATAGAGTGTGAATGTAACAAAAGTATTCGCAATCATCGTGATTGTAAATTTTGGTTGAATGCAAACAGTTTTGATCATTCAGTACTACACTGAAAAAATATGCCTTGACACTAGAAGAAAATCTTTATAGGAGAAAATAGTGGTTTACTTCTGCTTTTTTACTACTGCTACAATTTGGTAAAGCATTACCTACGACCAGAAGTACGTACCAGCTTTGGATATTCTGTCAATGCTTTTTAAAACCAACTGCATGTTTTTGAATGAAACTTGCGGTCAATTTTATTTAACGAACTAAATTTTTATTTGTACAAAGAGATATTTTTATTTCTCAATACCAGGCGCTCATACATATGAAGCAGCAAGCTTTCTATACGTATAAATTTGTTTGTAGAACTTTTAAATTATTTTTTTTGTAGAAGCCTTTGAACTTTACAAAGTAGAATTTCGGAAATTTAAAAATTTATACAAACAATTTTGTACGTAGAAATAGAAAACTTGTTACTTCACATGCATGAGCGCCTGGTATTGGGAAATGAAAATATCGTTTTTTACAAATAAAAACGATCATAAAGGGTGGCCGCGCTAAAATGGTCACATATGTATTTTAAAAAAGGACATTATATGTATGTGGATAAACCATGGACTGAATGATAAAAGCTGCTATCATTCGATAGTTGTTATGCATGATTATTTCATGTTCTGCAGATTTCCATTTTCCAAAAGAAAAAAAATATAGATACTAATTGCCTTGGAACATTTTGCACTCAGTTTTTAAACAACCAAAACTATAAATTTGTACAATATGTTCATGTGAATCAAGCTGCGTTTCATGCGTGGAGGAGTCCAAGCACAACCATTCATTCGTAGGACATGGCTTAGCCCGCGTGGCCGCTGTGCATTGATACGCGACAGTATGTCAATATTGTTTTAAAGTTCATACACCTCATTATTCCATTATCTAAACTTACATATTTTTCTTAGTGTATAAAATTTGATTGGAACTGAATTAGAGAATGCACCCATAGCAAAGTGTTCATTCATCTCGAAGCTAATTCAGTATTGAATTCTGTTTATTTCAGCATTCTCAGTTTTTCATTCAGGTATTTACCACCTTAGTGTGTGAAATCAATTTCTTTTTGAATGATTGTAGATTGAAAGAAATATAAGCCACACTAGCAGACCAAAGGAACAAGAATGAAATCTTACTTGTAAATATTTCATTATTAAAATTTTAAATGATTTCACAGTTTCACAGCTCTGGTATATATGTACAAGAACTTTTTATGCTTTAATCGAAAAAATTTTCGTTATATATATTTTTGGGGCATATATCAAGCATATTTTTAATATTTTGGAGTCATTTTAATGATCATTTCATTAAGTTTTTTGTGCATATTTTTGTCTTCCCTAGATATAATACTTATGAGCCATCCTTAAATAAAAATTTTGCGAAACATATTTAGCATGAAAACCATTATGAATATTTAAAGTTCTATATATTCTTAATTCGATGCCGGGGAGTCTATGTATTACCTTTCAATACATGTTATACAATTTAACGCTGAGTTATAACAAATAAGCATTCAATATATCACCGTTTTTATCATTTTTCACACGACTTAGTTTAGATTTTTAATTATAAGTAACACGGAAGTTTCTGAACCAGTTTGATTTGCTGCAGGGTTTATCTACAAACGCACATTTACACATATATATTTGCATATGTATATATATACATCTGCATGTACATATGTTCTTGAGCATGTATTTAAATGGCTGTCTTATCAGCAACGAAAAACTCTTAAACAGAAACTGATTGAAGAAACTGCTTAATTTGAGTGATTAAAAGGTTAGCGGCCAGCACAGGCGAAGTGCTCTTTAGCAGCGGATATGGGCACCTATGAAATATCCAACGGTCGTAACTTTGATTACACTATGCGACAATCATGCCCGACGAGAGGGAGGAGAAAAGGGGTGAATCCCCCCGGGCCCGGGCTTCTTAAGGGGGCCGAAATATCAGAACCATAACTTATTATTATTTTTTTTACAATGAAAATGCTCCTT
Source organism: Rhagoletis pomonella (assembly GCF_013731165.1). Taxonomy (NCBI): domain Eukaryota; kingdom Metazoa; phylum Arthropoda; class Insecta; order Diptera; family Tephritidae; genus Rhagoletis; species Rhagoletis pomonella. Next base: position 14,808 of record NW_023461292.1, read on the forward strand.
CGTTATAGGCTTTTATTATAAATATATTCCGATTCGTTGCTTCTGACTCTATAAATTAAAGAAAATGATCATGTGGCCCAAAACGCGTATTGTTACAATACGTTTTGGCTCACAGTGCTCTTCAAATACCGCTGAAACTTGCTAGGATACAACTTTCGGATTGTTTTTCTTCTTGCATCTGAAAGCATAAGTATGTGGCAATATTTAATATATGTAAACTAGGAATGTTAATCCCGGGATCCCGGCCTTTTTTGGGTCCCGAAAATCCTGGGATTCTTGGCAAACAATCGCGGGATTTTCGGGATTTGTAATTTGCACTGGTGGCAATAATAGAAACTCCTTTTCTTGGCCAGTATTAGCCATATTTTTTTTTTTTATTTAATAATTAATATTGGTTCATAAATGTCTAGCTCATTATACATACAACACCGTGCGATAGTAAAGTTTTTCACCCTGACGTCAATAATTCCAAAAATTCAGTGAAATGAGCTTAGAGAAGAAATATGGGTATCAAGTTAAAGAAGAAATTATGTACAATTTAATCAGATTAAATGGTTTTGTGCATATGGACTGGTGAGTATTAAAAATGTTTTCCTTGAAATTTCGCAGTAGATATTTTTTTTTAATTATAAATGTATTAAGGACTTATATAAACTCGATAACATCTTCGAATTTCGTCCTCCTAACTTTATCAGCTTAAAAAATTACCTATTCGTCCTTGCGAATCCAAAAAATTTTAATTTTTTTTAATTATAAAGAAATTTGCTTCCTTCTTTCCTTAAATTTTTTAAATAAGTTTTGGAATTAATCATATCTTTGAAATTGCAAAGTCCTTTAAAATAAATCCTGACGTCAGAGAGAAAAAATAAAAACGACACTTTAAATAAACAAGTAATTTTTAGCAAAAAAAAAAAGAATTATCGAAATCGGTTGAAGCGGTCCAAAGTTATGCGGTAACATACATAAAAAAAAAAAATAAAAAAATAAATAAAAATAAAAAATAAAAAAAATATAAAAATATTTCGACGAACTGATAACCTCCTCCTTTTTTTGGAAGTCTGTTAATAAGGCCATAAATAACAAAAACAAAGTAGGAGAGCTTCTCAAACAATTTAAAAGCAATTATTTCGATTTAAGCTATTGAAAAGTAATGAATATTTAAATCCCGGGACTAATCCCGGGATTGTGACAACGTTATCCCGCAAATCCCGGGTTTATAAAAAGCCAAAAAATTAACATCCCTAATGTGTACCTAAAATATATTGTATCTCCTGTTGTTTTGGAGTTACAAATGGTTTAACAGCGGACTGTTACATTCCAATTTTTGGAAGTACTTTTTAAAGCTGCTTTATGCTATTGAAAAAGTCTGCTCTCCTTATATAACTCAAGAACTACGTATTTATTGAACTGATAAAATTAATTTTGAGGTCAATAATTGCAAAACATAGTCGATCTGTTACGTTACAGAAAAAGGCTGTTACGTTACCTGTGCGATATGCATACGTGTAAATTAGAATTAGGGTTTTAAATGGCTTGTAGTCTGTTTTATGCAATAAGTAGTATAAATTCTGCAGACTTGCGATTTGACATGTAATCCAAAGAAATTAAGAACATGATAACTATGAATACAGATTTGAAAATTTATGTTGCTATGCAGCTGTAGGTCGTTTCGGAAGTAATTTTCTGCTTAGAACTCGAGCTCGAGCTTACAACTGCTCCAAGATATTTAGGTTTTTTTGCGGTTAATTACACGAAAAACGGCTTTAATGGCCACTTTTGCTTGCTCTATGCCATTTAGTACAACATTTTCTAACCCTTCAAAATGCGCCTTCGAGATGTGCTTTACGATTTTTACTTCAGAAATTATGACCATTGGAAGGCGACGTAATGAGTTAGAAAGCATATGCTTGGTTTGGCTATGTTAGATTCGAGGACACGGCAGCAGCGTTGCCGTTTTGGTAATTTTTAACCAAAATTGGTAATTTTTTTCTTTATTTATCAAATTTTCAATTCATTTCAATTCAATTTTATTACTGCTTAAAAGAGCCTAGGGCTCTTGGAGCAGGAGGGCTCCTAGGATATCTTTCCACGTTTACATTCGAAATTACAATTTAAGGTGTTTTATGGATTGACTTCTAAGAGGTAAAACAAATTACTCATTAATTATAAATGATCTTAATTTTAAGCTATTAGCTAAATATATAATAATAAAGTAATTTAATTGAACGGTTATCTGTGAGGTTCCTGGTTCCTCCTAAAATCTGCACGGTATGTCAGACCAGAATATTCCGTAATGTGACATCAGTCAAGTGCAACACCTGCCTTGGCTGGTTCCACTTTAGGGCATGCTCAGGTCTGCGCACCACGCGAGATTGGACGAGAAACTTTGAGGGCCCGTGTTGCGCTGCTCGGATGGCAGATTTCAACTGCGACGCCTCCCGCCACCACCACAGGGCGGCAACCACCTCAGCAGCGCACACAGCCAACGGCATCACGACCACACACATCCCTCACACCCTGCATCGCCACACGTCTCCCGAACCACATGAAGCTCCGTCAATTTAACTGTAACGGGCTTCAGAGCAAGATCGAGGTGATAACCGTCTTCATGGGAAGGCATGGCATATTGATAGCTGCGGTCCAAGAGACGAAGTTGCACAGCATTTCAACACTGTTGAATTGTGCCGGGTACAACGTGCACCGTCGAGATCGCGAGCGAGATAATGTTGGTGGCTTAGCGTTCATCGCGCACCACACCGTACAGTATCATCTTATCGAAGCAGACATCGACCGCAGGGATACAACCCTAGAATGTCAGGGCATTGCTATCCGGTCAGGCAATGTTGAGCTCGAAATATTTAACGTTTATATACCCCCTGTCACCTGCTGCCCGGCAGGATATCATCCTGACATAGGTGCGCTCCTCAGAGGTGAAAACCGTATGGTAGTAGGTGACTTTAATGCGCACCACGACCTTTGGCACTCAAGCCTGTCAAACGATCGTAGGGGAACTGACTTGGCTGAGCAGATAGACGATTCGACATTTTGCACAATGAACGACGACGCACCCACCAGGATTATGGGCAGCTGCTGCAGCTCGCCAGACATAACAATAGTCATCCTGGTCTGATAAACAGCATATCATGGCGACCGATGCTGACTTTAGCATCAGAGCATCTGCCCATAGTCATCTCGATCGATAAACCAACCGACTTTGCTTCCGCGGAACACCGGACCTATATCAACTTTTCTAAAGCGGATTGGAAAGGCTTCGCGGAATTTACTAAAAACACCTTCGCTGCTCTCCCCACACCAACCGACGTCCACCTTGGTGAACGTAAGTTCCGCAGGGCTGTCACCGCTTCTGCAGCTCGCTTCGTACCGGCAGGATGTATTACGGACCCGCGTCAAAATTTCCCTGCTGAAGCGGCTGTCCTAGGCGATGAGCGTGATAGCCTTCGTCAGGCCGATCACGGAGGTCCCGTATCAGGGATCTCAACGCGGATATTCGGTAACTAGTGAACGTACATAAGCGGAAGAAATGGGAAGAGCATCTGAAGACCTGTAACTTCACCTCTGGTGTGAGTAAGCTTTGCTCAACCATGAGGTCATTATCCAATCCGACGAAGCACGACGACAGAGTCGAAATTTCTTTCGGCGACCATGCTTCGTCGGACCCGGAGTGATGCGCGAGCTAATTTAGCCGGCAGTTCATACTGTATCCTCCGGTGGACAAAGCCAAGCGTCGAGTGACCAGAAGGCTGCACGAACTGCCAACAACCTGTGCCCTACCTGCTTTCACTTGCGGTGAAGTTCAGGTGTCCATCGGGAAGGCGAAAACCTCCAAAGCCATGGGTCCCGACGGAATATGCATGCTGATGCTGAAAAATTTGGGTCTTGCGGGAGTAGCGTACCTAACGGAGGTCCTCAATTTGTCTATGGCCACTCTCATCATCCCAGATATCTGGAAGGTGGGTAGAGTGGTCCCACTGCTCAAACCAGGGAAACCCGCCAACAAAGGAGATTCGTATCGGCCGATAACACTCCTTTCCCCGGTAGCGAAGACACTCGAGGCCTTGCTACTCCCGTATTTCACAAACCACCTGACCCCAGCAAAGCATCAGCATGGTTTCCGTAAAGTGCACAGTACGACAACTGCACTTAACGCCATAAATACTCAGATAACTCGTGGCCTTAACCGTAACCGTCCCTGTGAGAGAACGATTCTAGTAGCGTTGGACTGAAAGGCGTTTGACACCGTCTGTCATTCCACGCTACTAGAGAGGCTCAAACGGTGGTCGGCAAATTATCTGAGTGGTCGACACTCGTCGGTAATGTTTAGAGACAAATCGAGTAAACTCAGAAAAATAAAACAGGGGGTTCCACAGGGTGGTGTCCTTTCCCCGCTACTGTTTAACTTTTACATTGCAAAGCTCCCTCAACCACCAGAGGGAGTCTCGATTGTCTCTCACGCCGACGATTACTCGACCACAGAAGTGGCCACCCGAACAGACAGCTGCTTGCAGAGGACCCCTCGCCTAGGCACGTCAGGAGGCATCTATATGAACTGACGGACGAAGTCCAGAGGTTCGTCAAGCAGCCTATGGACCCGTCAGCTTACCGACTGGCCCTGAACGGCATTCCCAGGGAGTCAGTCTCGAGTTATGTAGACCCTAGACCTGTGAATGCCGTTCTAGGCATACCACCACCGGACATAGACGAGACGGAGCTTCCTCTGCCTCGGGAGACACGAACGACAATAGCCCAACTTCGCTCTGGCTACTGCAGCAGGTTAAACTCTTACCTAAGTAGATTGAATGGGGATGTGCCAAACGAGTGTCTGGCATGCGGAGAGACCCCACATGACTCGAAACATCTCTTCGCATGGCCGGAAAACCCGACAACCCTAACGGCTTTGTCCTTGTGGACCAACCCGATAGAGGCTGCACGCTTCCTAGGGCTGCCGTTAGTGGAACTCAACGACTGAGATATCAACCGATCTGGGCGGGGTTGTTGTAGCCGCTACAACAACAGGTAGCATAATGAATTTGATGGTGTACCATTTACAATCAGATGATTTTAATAATGCTCACGATAAGCCGAATATATGGGACATGCAAACAGAAAATGTTGCAAAGACTATAGCTTGTTTAGGTTGCATATAGTACAATAATTATTTTGATTAAATCTATAAATTTGGCCGCCAATGCAAAAGCGCAGCGAATGTTTCGTTGATAACCGGAGCTGTGCGAAAACTCTGGAAATATAGAATTGGCTTTTTGTAAATAGGTAGCATGCCGATTTATATTCGAGGCATCTTAGTATTTTAAACGACATTGAAGACGACTGTGAGCATGCGAGAATGTCCTGAAATTTTAAATGTCTATCAAAACGTTCAAAAGCCAGTGCTTTTGAATTTTTCCACGTTTCTGCATTAAGACACTCCCACAAGTGCGTTAGATTTACTTGCTGTAGTAAGACATTGAATTGAGCTACCCAATTGTAGTTCGCGTCCATATTCGAGGTAAGAAATAGGTGAACTACTCTATTGAAACAAATTTCGGGGAAGCGGTTTGCGCCCATCTGCAAAATTCTTAAAATGTAGTTGTAGCCTTCCCTGAATATTCTTGAAGAAAGTTTCAGCAGACCACACTCAAGACGAAGAGAAGCGTTTGGCGTTCCTTTCGGTAGCGCAAGAAGTCTCTTGAAGTTAGACTGCTGAACTATTTCCAACTTATCCATGTAACGCAAATCCCAAATTTGAGCGGAGTATAACAGAGTGGCTGCAATCACACTATTAAAGATTTTTACTTTTCCCTCCCAAGAATCTGCGTGGCATCTTTGAAGTACTGAAGAGTAATTCCCAGAGCCACATTCTCTTTTTTATTGCCTCTTCTGCTGCGCTACTTCCCAGTGCTGAACTGGAGAACTTTGCACCTAAATAAGTGTAGCTACTTACAACTGCTAAAGCCTGATTGTTCCAATAAAATTTTTGGGGTGCCTGTCTGCCTCCTTTCCTGAAATGTACAATTTGAATTTTTTTAGCGTTAACTACAAGCTTGTTCTTTTCACAGTGGGATTAAAAAACTAATAGAATTTTCCGGAGAAGAACTTGCTAGCGTGCAAGTGCCACCGCATCGTCAGCAAAGAGAATCAAAAGCTGATCAGCTCGGCCATCTATATTCACTCCTTGTATGTTGGATTTTCTTAGTTCGTCCTCGAAATCCGATATAAATAAAATAAACAGCAATGGGCTTAGAATTTCCCTCTGCAATACCCCCTCCGTTACCGGAATGTCTGACGATACTGCATTTTCCATTTTAATTACAAAAGATGCATGATCATAGAGTGATTTTATAATACGGATAAAGTTAGCACTAATACCCTTCGCATAAAGCTTTTGCCGCAATGGCTCGTGATTACGGAAATCAATAAAAAGCCCAAAAACTGAAGCATTTTTTTGCCCCATGTCAAGGTGTATTGCGGATTGCAACATGAAAATATTGTAGATGCAATTTCTTTCAGATCTGAAACCATTTTGACATTCAGGAATAGCGTTTTTTTCAACGGCCCATCTAGAGAGTCTCTGAGTAAGAATTTGAGTAAATATTTTTGATACTGTGTTACAGAGCGCTATGCCTCTGTAGTTTGATGGAATCATCTTCTCACCAAATTTGTAAAAAAGAACTAGCAGAGATTTTACCCAAGCCTTCGGGGTTTCCCCATATTTCATAATGCTGTTTAAAAGCGAGAGTATATAGGTGACCCACTGAGCTGGTAAAGCTTTGCAAAATTCCCCACAGATTCTGTCAATACATGGAGCTTTATTGTTTTTACATTTGGATAGCACGAAACTAAGTTCTTCGGGTGAGATATTCGAGTTTAGCAGTGGATCAGCAGAGAAGAAGTGAGATACGTCGATATCTAGTCTTCTCGGGTAAACTTCAGCATAAAACGTTTCCCAAGTTTGAATAGAAATTGGATTCGGGACGCATCCCTTCTTGTTACAAGAACGGATTACGCCCCAAAATTCGTTCGCATTTTTTACATTCGCGAATTTGTACTTTAAATTTTGATAATAGGCTTTCTTTTTTTTCGACTATAAGTTTTTGTAAATTGCTTTTTGGTTTAAAAAGTGATCTTTGGCCTCCGGTCTAAATGATTCCTTTTTGCATTTTTAGTGCTGATTTTAGGTCCTTTTTACTCCTTAAGAGCTCTTTATCAAACCATGGTTTTTTGAAAGATTTGGAGAATTTTAATAGTTTTGTGTATAACATGCCCACTTTCTCAGCTGCGTTTTGTATAGATCTTGTAATAAATTCATACTGGGCATCTACTGTCGCGCTAATTCGAGTTGAATCAGTGTAATCCGTTTCATTTAAAATATTTGCGTACTCCCATGATTTGGTGTTATCCCATTTTAAGGTAAAATCGTGATTATCACTAGGAAGATTACCAGTTATTTTAGTATTAGTAAATGCAGTTTTCATCGGGATTTCAATTTCTAGGACTACTGGAAAGTGGTCGGACCCTGAAGCCAGAGAGCATACTTCTAAATTCTGAACTATAGATACTGATGCAACATTTATCCATATAAGATCGACTACACTATTACCGTTCCTATTTGAGAAAGTAAAGCTACCCATATTATCTCCTACGGTGCAACCATTTAGCAGAGTGAACCCATAAATTCATATTCATAAAGTTATATAAGGCTTTACCGCGGGAGTTAATTGTTTTATCTAAAGAGTTCCTTTCTGGGAGCAAACACGCATCCATATCTGAAAGATCGCAAGCACATTCGTGGCCAACGCGAGCATTAAAATCTCCTCCTATTATAATTGGTACTTCGGGGTAATTGTAAAAAATATTTTCCAAAAGAAGATCTAACAAATCCAGTGCTACTGCTATATCATAAGTGGGCTTTATGTAGAGAGTCCCGGTGATAGATTCATAGCTATTCAAGGAATTTAAAGTAAATATCCATAAATAAGATTTATCTAACAATACCGTTTTAATAATCTTATCATATAAATTTAGAATACCACCGCTTCCTCGTCCTGTAGATTTTTCTCGTATGGCATTTGACGATATCTGCTTGTACTCGTTCCAAGCTCCATCCGTTAGTTCAGTGGTGTAATCTGTCCATGTTTCCCTAATTCCAAATATTTCTGATGTAGGCACGTTCACGCCTTGTAGAAAGTTTGAAAGACCATGAGCATTCCAAAAAGTGATTTTGAGTCGTTGGTGTCTGGGAAAGGTGTGAATTGGTGATTTAAACGAGACAAGTTTACGAAGGTTAAAGAGTTTAAGAAATCGACCGAATTCACATTTTGATGTTTTTTTGATGTATACTTATTGAGCAAAATGTCGTAGTCTAGAATAAAGCTGTTTTGGTACAACTGCTTCAGTACCGCTGTTGCATCTTCCTGCGCGCAGACTAGCACTTTCCTCTGGTTCCACCTCAGCCATTTACCCCCAACCTGTATCTTATCATCTCGGACATTAACACGATGTTGTGTACTAGCAGCCAATAGCACTTTCTTCAAATCAACCATCACCCTTTTGGCCTGCTGTCTATCGGTGTCAAGATCTCTCTCAACATATAGTGCATAAGTGCATCTCGAGCTTAAGTTCTTGGCTTTTTTGTTTTAAGTCGTGAACGGAGGTGGCTAGATTTTCTAAGCTTGTTAGCATCTCTTTATTGGATTCTTTTATGATCGATTTTAGATCCTCGACATTCAGATCTCCTACTTTGTATCTTCTTGCATCCCGTTGAGGATCAAATTCTGGCGATAATTGTACTATTGTTCGTTTTGATGAGCTGGGTTTCGTTGGTGTCCTATTTAGCGACATTTTGTTTGGTTTTCGGTACAACTGATTTTAAAATTATTTTCACCGCACTGTGTGTTTTATGATGCTGGGCAACGCGAAGAAACTGCTGTCCGCTACTTGACAGAGAGGAACAGCTGATGTCAGCAATTAATGACTATTGTTGATAAATTTTTCTGCACTTTTGTCTCTTTCGATGTTTTGAGTGACTTTTATTTAAGAAATACCACCAAAATTAAGAAATTTTACTAAATGGTCTGTTTTAAATATCAGACAAATTTGGTAATTTATTTTTCAATTTGGTAACTTTTTCGATTCGGTCCTACATGTCACATACAGGTTCTGATGCCACATTAGGAAGTGGCCCGTAAGCGTTTCCTTTTATAGATATACCAGGTAATTCTGAAAGTTTCGCAAGGCGAAAAGTGGTTCCAGTGTTCCTTGGCTACTAGAATGGTGTGATCTCTAACAAACTGCTTGAAAGTGGATATTGTTGTATCTACCGTGTCCTTTCCCGGAAGGTTTTGGGTGGTCGTACCTTTCCCTGTCAGTTCGTCAGCTTTGCAATTACCTACCATAAAATTTTCCGGTGCACCCAGCAACCATGCATATGAGTAGAATTCTATGTAAATATGTATGTTCTCTGTCAAAAATCTACAGCATTCAGTGGATGACCTCACTCTGTCTATGTGTGATTCGAAAACTTTCAGGACTGCCTTCAAGCGTTGAATTTTTGAGATATTTTCGTCCACTTGTTTACATAGAGTTATCGAAAAAAATATGTTATTTTTTATAATTTTTATAAAAATATAGTTCTTTTTTTAACAGAATCCCTGTAATTCCAAGTTTCAAACTTTGTTAAATATTAAAAAAAAAAATCCAACAAAATTTCGTAAAAAATTCGTGCATTAAATTAGATTTCCTAGAGAGATTCTGGGTATGCAATTTAGTAGCCCATTGAATTCTAGTAAAATGAAGAACAAGTTTTAAGTCGCTAAAAATTACCGTTGTTTTTAGAATAACCTCATAACAAAGTCTAACGGTGCCTAATCGGATGATCTTAGTGGTCAAATGACATCCCCTCTGCTGGAAATTATGCGCCTGATAGTCTTGTGTTGCAATGAACCTGACATAAGACAGTACCATGTTCTTAAAACGACGCGCAATCGACAAATTTGTTTCTTCGGCCACACTTAGGTTTGAAATCCTTACCAAGAGTTTCTGGTGTTGTGGCTTTCAACGTTAACGCAGTTATAAAAATTTTACGTGAGTGCAGTGCTGAGTGCCTGAAAAGCTTGGTGTCTTTGGATATATGTACAGACATATGTGTGTATGTTTGTACAGTTCTGCACATAAAGTAAATTTGGTAATTTTTTGTTGAATTTGGGAACTTTTTCCGGTGATTTAGTTAAAAAATGAAAAGATTTTGTGGCAGCACTGCACGGAAGTTTAAGTGGCCGTAATTTTTGAGGGAAAAATCGTATAGCACCATTCAACAGTGCATTTTGAAGGATAAAAATAGTACTAGAAAAATACTTCAAATAATTCTAATAGATTTTTACTATTTAAACAGAATATCTTCTTCTTCTTTTAGCTTCTTATTTTGCGTTTTGTGGCCTCATTCCTTTTTGAAATAATATAATGCTCGCGTTTTTGTCTACGTAATTTTTATATTCTGGGCCTATTTGAGTTAGAAGGAATATAAATTTTAACTATGGGTCAATAGCAGGTTGAATAGCGTACAATGTGGCTATCAAATGAGCCCTATCTCTAACTAAATAAAAAATAAATTTACGTGAAAATTCAATTAGTAAAAAGACTGACGTTACAAATAGTTTTGCACCGAAAAGACATGGATAATGAAGAGTATAGGAAACTGCTTTATTGTGAAAAAGGCTTAAAATGCTCCAAGAAAACCAGATTTTTTCTTGTTAATATTTATATTGCCTGATACCTTTGAAAATGAATGACCCAGATATAATCAAAAATCTGCGAAACCTGAGAAATAAAATTTCCCTCGGTTTCGTTTTCGGCGATTTTGGATGCTTTTAATTTTATACGTTTTGAGTTTTTAAGTCCCGGGCACGAGTTTTCTCTCGACGGCCCTGGTGACAATGTTATGACAATTCACACCAGCCTGGACTTAACTAATATTTTCTGAAAGTATACATTCCAGTGTTGATAATTTCGATGCAATTGTACTTTTTTGATACAATTTCAAGTGCTTTCTACTTTCCTACTACCCAGCAATTTTAGTACAATTTCATCTGTAGACAAAATTTGGCAGCACTTGATTCATTAATTAATACAGCACTGTTTTGATTAATTTCTGAGGTGATAGATTTAGAATCCCATAAAATTCATACACGAGACTTGTACTGTTGGGCAGAAGCAAAATTGTTCATTTGCCAAAATAAAGAAAAACTAAAATAGAAAGATATTCTAAATTTTAGAAAAAACATAAAACAATTTTGTGCAAACTTTTGCTGTACTATGAAAAAAAAGATTTAATTTTTAGTGACGAAGTTCTAATTCGGGCTTCCAAACTAAACGCTTCTTCTGTATTATCAGGCAATATGCAAATCATTGTTCCACTAACACACTAATCATCGTGTGAACACATACGATGTCGGTAACGTCGATAACGATATTTAACCGGGGATTAGTGTCATCCAAGCTTTGAGCAACCGGCCCGTAGGGCCGTTTTCTAGACTGCCTGTTAAAGATAACCGGTGCTTTGACGGTCTGTTAAATTTGTCGCTCACATACTTATAACAGGCGGTCGATTAAGCAGACCTGCCATCATGTTTCAGAAGGTTGGACTCGCTAGGTAGAAGACAGCAACACAGAACTTAGGGTTGATCAGCTTGATTTAAAAAATGTTTTAAATGAGCCACTGTTTTCAAACACATACAACATCGCTATTGTTGTTTATTGCACATTCTTCAGCCAATGTTGAAAGGATCTTCTCCATACAAAAATTTATAAAAACAAAATGTCGAAATAGATTTCAAGTAGAAACAATTTCCTCTTTAATAAAAACTAGAGATTATCTTAATTCTAGTGGACAATGCTGTCATAACATAACATTTCTAAAAAGTTCAGACACAGTTGAAACTTCGAAAAATTGAAAAATGCAATTATCAACACTGAACATATCCGGTAATAAAACACCCGATGGATTTGCAAAAGTTAGCTCGTATTTTCATTTTATGGCCTACTAAAGTTGGGAAAATTTTTGGTAGACGGACGGAAAATTCTAGAAAAAGGGGGGATGAGGGGGGGTAGAATAGGTCCCCCTGATTTCAAAAATACCCCCCTTTTTTCTAGCAACCCTATAGTTCTTATATAATTTATTGTTAAAGTTTTCATATAAACCATGAATATGATAGCAAAATAACATACAACTTGGTGCTACCAGACTGGAATTTGGAATAATAAAAGCGGATTTTTAATTCGGAATTTTCACTTAGGAGAATTCTCCTTTCTGTTTTGCGAAGAAAAGGAGCTGAACACCGTTT
>NW_023461293.1:0-27153 GCF_013731165.1 Rhagoletis pomonella
TTAATAGGAAACTTGAACACACACATCAAAACTTTTTTCCGTAAAAAATAAACCTTCGCCTTCAACATTCGAGGTCTCATCAGTTGTACCAGCAGTTAATAGTGACTTGTCACTTTAAAGCAGCAACTTGCTAGACGAATCGTTTGTTCCCAAAACGAACCCTGAAGATATTGAAAGATTGAATGCAGAACTTCAAATTCATACTTCAACGGTCTCACCTCTTAAAAATGTAAGTGAAGTTGATATCAGATCAGCCCTCCATCATGTCAAGAAAACGCAAATAAATAGCAGAAATACAGGATTAGCGGCTTTTGTGTAAGATGAAAAAGTTGTATTACATCGCAGGAAATGAATAATTAAATTTCCCATATCAGAGATTTCGAATTGTCAACTTTGCGTGAACTGGTTTGAAAATTTTGGTTCCAGTCTAGAAAATTGTACTTCGTATACAGAGAAAATTAGGCTATTATAAGCAACGGCTATTTGTCAAATGCCAAAAAATTTTATTTTTTCAAAATGGCCTCATGTAACTGATAATATTATAGTATTCCCCGATCCATATTCAGCATATCCGATAGATGAGAATGTTCGGAAGATCGGAATATTATTTGAATGATGATCTCAATTGCTCGACTTAAAATCCAAATAAAAATTATTCGATTAACGTCTACGAGAATGATGTTAAGTTGCTCAAAATAAAAGGTTACATGACGCGCAGTATCCACGAAACGTATCAAATGTTCAAGTAAGACCACACGGATTTGAAAATTGGACATTCAAAATTTTACGATCTCCGACCAAAATGGGTTGCCTCTTCCCCAGCGAAACAAGCTTGTCTGTGTATTTATTGCGCTAATTTCGTCTTTAGTGGGATTAAAGAATTGTCTCAACAGATATGTTGTGGTGATGAATGTGCGTAAAATTGTCCTATTCGCTGGAGTTTTTTCGGTCGACAATGATGCGTGCGTATTCAAAGAATGTGTGAAATGTCCTGGAGTAGATAGAATAGTTAGAAAAATCTCAGAATTCTTCAAAGGCGAAATTCAAGAAGAGATAACTTATGCGTTTTGGGAGGGGAACGATCGCATAAAAAAACGACTGCAATAGAAAAAAATATATCAAAACAAAATTCATCCCATTTGATCTTACACATGGACTTCGCGGAAAATTGGTCTGTAATTGTACAGAATGAAGTACAATCCTATCATTGGAAATCAAAACAAATATAAATTTTCACTGCAGTATGTTATTTCGGGCAAAACGCGATTTATCGCATGACTCCGCGCATGCCCTGTTGGCAACTAATAAAATTGTTAGTGATATAAACCAACGATTTCCAAGGTTGTAACACAAAGTATGTCAACCATATAAGATGGAGCTCCAAGTCACTTCAAAAATAGATTTCAATTAGATGAGCTCAAAACACATAAGCTCCAGAGGAAATGGTTGTTCTCTGCGACAGGACATGGAAAAAGGGCCTGCGATGGCATTGCGGGACTAGTTAACACTTTTGCGACGCCACATAGTTTGAGTGTGGGTGAAACATAGTATATCCAATCTGCGAAGGCATTTGTTGACATAGTTCAAAGGAAAACCCCAAAAATAAGATAAACTTTTAGAGGTAAATGAACTTGAGGGTTTTCGTAAAAAAAGGAAACAAGCTGGAAAAAAAACACCAGCATATAAAGGTGTCAGAGAAACACATGTTTGGAAAAATGAACTTGTTATGTATAAAAATAGCAAAGTGTACACGGCAAAAACTTGTAAGCGTGAGTGGAAGGTTGCTAAATAAGATTTCTACATTCGTAGGTCAAGATCACATTATATATGGACTGAAAATGATATTCGACCATTTTTACGGAAAAAAGTTTTGATGTGTGTGTTGAGGTTTCCTATTATTGGCAAATTAAACATATAAAATACAATTATGTATTGCTTTTGATGCACTTATAATATTACCGATCGATATGAATTGCTCATTCCACGTTTTACCGAGAAAACAGTTTCTTTCTTAAAAAAATCATAACTCGAAAACAACGAATTTTAGTTACTAGCCATTCAGTCTAAATTAAGTTTAAAATGACTATATATATTAATAATAAAAAAGTTTGAGAAAAATTAAAAATACCATTTTTGAGAAATTGAATTTTAAAACTTTTTTGCTTAAACTTCATTTTTGTTTAAACTTCATTTTGTAGTCCAAACCAAAGTCGGTCAATTTTTGGGAAAGTTATAGACAATTGGAAAAAAGGTTTCCTCAAAAACCGAAACAATCGATTTTCACCCAAGAAAACGAAATTGCCGATAGATTTCCGAAAAAATTTTTTTCGGCAAAAAGAAAAAATACGAGTGGACCGCTTGAATTGAAATGGAAAGCATCCATGCATATTAGACAGCATTACTCCCCATACAAAAAAAAAAATAAAAAATCGGGACTCTGTTTCCATTGGAATTATAAAATCTATTATATTTTAAGACGTCCACCAAAATATTTCGGAAAAATATTAAGATTTACGTGAGCTGGAGCGATTTGAAAATACCTCAAAAAATGGAGTTTTTTATGAATAAAAATAGTTTTTTAAAGAACTTTTTGAAATAAATCTCCTCTGCTGCATGCTTCTTGGGTCTTCCGTTAGTTGAGCTTGACGACAACGACTGAGATACTAACCGATCTGGGCGGGGTTGTTGTAGCCGCTACAACAACATCAACAACAATCGGTGGTCTGTTATAACGTTTTTATAATCGGACCTCTGTAGTTAAGGGTTAATAAGACATTAATTATAATACAAATGAATTGTGGTGTTGGCTTATGAATATTTTTATATTACTTTTTATTTTTCATTTAATTAATTCATAAATTCCATTTTTCAATGTGACCTTAAGAATAAGTCAAATGAATTATGTTTTTGCCTTAATAATACATTTTAATTTTAAAGTAATTAGTAGATAACTTTAAAGTAATAAATAAAATTATTTAAAAAATTATAATGTTTGTTAAATTATCAGGATTTCAATTTTAAACAAAAAGTCATAATTCTCAAGAAAACCCGATGGTATTGATACTGTCGGTGTTTTACAGGAAAAAAAAACGAAAAGTCTATAATCTCACATATCGATGTTTTTACAGCACTAACCGCAACCCCTGCCAGAAATTGTTGTTGTTACGATGCAGGTTTGCAAAATGAGATTGTTACATATCATGGTTGTTTAGCAGGCTTTCTTAGGTGACAAAAAATCAAAAATCTGCAACCATTAAAGGGAAAATCTATTCATATCGTGCGGTCAATTGTGCTTGCTGTGATACAATTTTTCAACGCATCACATCGCAACGGTATACCGCATCTGTTTGAGCACTCCCATATACCGCAGTGGTTTGTTTTATATATATATATATTTTTTTTTTGATGTATGTTACCGCATAACTTTTGACCACGTCAACCGATAGTTCGTAAATTCTTTTTGCATCGGAAAGGTAGTGTTTCAGAGGTGGTCCCATACTAATCTGGTTTAGATCCGATCATTGGATCATGAAATATATATACATATATTTATATGAGAATTGAAGTCGGTTTTCTTTTTTGCTTAAAAATTACTTGTTTACTATTCTTCTTGTGTTGAAAGTCAAAATTATCTGAAAGAATCCTATGTGTTTAGCGGACACCCGCAAACAATTAATGCGGTTTTTCCACGGCACCATGTATTACTTTGTTCGCTCTCCCATTTACTACCGTGAATTACCCCAATCAGACGAGCACATTCTTAATTCGATTTGACAGTCTCTGCCTCAGTTTTATATTTATTTTTCTTCGCAATAAAATGGATGTGAAATGTAAGTTATTGTTAAAAGTTTATAAATTTTTAAATGAAGTTGATGGTGTACACATTTATTAACTTTACTTCTAGTATCCAGAAAAAGCGCCAATTTTAGATTGTCAGCTGATTTTGATAAATTTCCGATGAAAATGAGGCCTCTAATAGATACTATAAATTAATTAATTAATCAATCTGCAGCTTCAACATTTTTTAGGCTATAAATACCCATGCAAACCGCCTTTTTTGATTTTATGTGTGCAGATATATAGAAAAAAGCCAGTATATTTAATATTTTAAAATTTATTTTATTAGTGACCTGGAGCGCTCGATCTTATTCTTTTCCGGACATTTTGACATTTAACGCCAGAGAAATACTACAAAAAAGGTTATTTTTTTCCCTATTGCAGTTTTCAAACAATTGTGGCAAGGCTTGCGAACCGTTAATCTACCCTATCAATATCTCTAGCTCAAAAATCGCACCAGCTTAATGTACATACATACATACCTACATACATATGTGCGTATGCGCCAGTGAGTCAGTAAGCTCGATTTTCTTTTAACGTTCATCATTCATTTGTTCAGTTCTAAGTAATGCAATGCCACCAGGTTTTAACAACTCTACCAATAACATTGCAGTGCTCAGAAATGCTGCTTTTGTAAGTATACAACCGTAGAAACATGATCATGATTCACATTCATAAGTAACAGATGACTAATATTTAAATTTTGTACAAAAACACATTAGAGGTATTCTCGGAGTCTTGCAAAGCCCTTGCACGGCGCACGGATTGCACGATGAAAACCGGGATTCCAATGGGACTGATCTGCAAACCGTGCAAACCGTGCACCGTGCAAGGGCTTTGTAAGACTGCAAGAATGCCCCTATTATGTCCAAACAAACTTGTAATCGTATGTACATATGTACACATACATACATACATATGTTTTAAATGTTTGTAATGTGGTAAATCTTTAGAAGACCGTTGATTTGATACAGCAACTCTTTAATATTGTAAAAATAAAAATTTACAAAGTTTTAATTGACTTTTAATGGTTATACCAAACGATTTTTCCTTATTTTTATGTTTATATCTGTGTGTATTTAACTATACAAGTCACGTTTTGATTTATTTTATAAACAATTATGAATTAAAATTTTTAGGGATTAACTTTTTTCACTATAAGCCGCTTGTTCACTTACTTACTTAAAAAAAACTTTGCCAACTATTTCGATAACTCATTAATATAGGTTTACACTAAACTTCGTATTTGTAGTTTTATGAATGAAATGTAAGCGCGGAAAACTATCGATGAAATATGAGCGGAATACGAACTTAACGCGTTGACATTATAATAACAATTGAGCGAAGAGAGACGACTGAGTAGTGAATAGAGTAGACGAGCGACACCTACATAAATACATATTACTACCAGTGTTGCCGGATTAGTCAACTAGATTTAGGTGGCTAGATTTAGCTACCACATACTTTTTTGGCCATATAAATTTCAAATTGCCCCTAGCCCTTTTCTTAGCCCTTTGGAGAATTTACTTATACTTGGCATGAAAAAGCTGAATATGCTTAATTTGATCTCATTTTTTCATTTATGTAAGAAGCGAATTTTTAAACTAAGAAAGACTGATATACATATATACACATCTATTTGTATTGTACGTTCCTTACGTTTTTATACATACATACTGTAAAAGTGATTAGGCTGTTAAATTAATTTGTTAAATGGCTCATCAAGTCACTTGACCGTGTATGTTCTTGTGGTTTGATTGTACCAACTGCTGGTGTCGTGAGTGGTGAAATTAGCTCAATTTTCTAAGTAAAAAGCATTTTGGCGGAAATTTCTTGCACAATATGAGTCAAAGCCGTGTTTGGGGAAGATTAAGTTCACGATATTGCAGTTGTGAATTAAAAAACAAAACAATGTTTCAGCAAAATGGTAGAAAAATTATAAAATTTCGGCGCTAATCATTTCGATCTTTCCTCGACCTCATTTGTAAAAAAATAAATATTGTACCAGCATGCTGGTAAGTTATATGCTTCGGGCCTGATGGTACAATCACTTGATGGAGCCAGCAACCTGGTGTCGTATATTTCTCCTTTTATACAAAAAGGTTTTTGGTTGGTTAAAATATTTGCTTTTTTCCAGAGTTCATTGTTTTTCCAAACCATTACTTATTGAAAATGTTTGCGTGTATACTTATATATGTATATGTAAGTAAAAATTTTTAGCTACCATTTTTAGCCACAACGACGTTTTTTAGCTCTTTTTTAGCCCTTTTTTTTAAAGAAATTTGGCTATCACTAAAAAGATTCGCGGCAACACTGATTACTATGACTGCTGATCGCAGTAATCGTATACATACACACATATAAAAATATGCATACACCCTCTAAGAAACTGAGGAGTAGTTCCACTGGAAGTAAAATGAAACCATTCCTTATCATTCCTCGCGAAACTCCGAAGAACATTTAAAATTTACTATGTTTCCTTGTCGCTTTTAACAAAAGCTATCTCTTGGATAGAAAGTGGAAGCATTCCCTATCGCTTCTCGTGTAAACTCCAAAAGACCCAATCACAACTTACCGTCTCACCGAATAAATTTTAAGTGAAACAAATTCTTTTGAATGTTTCCATATTTAGGGACAGAAATTTTTAGAAAAGTATCGATACCATTACTTTAAAGAAGAATCGATGCCAGTACTGATATTTGCATGAAGCTTTTTATATTAAAAAGCTTATTTATAGTTTTTAAAAGCAAATATTTAATGTGTTTGTCGCGTAAATTTATAAATCTTTTTACAATGCAAATGTAGAAAATGAGATACAAATGCGGTGAACCCTATTCTCGAAAGAAATGAATTTCTCTACTTCATAAAATTTTTTTCGAGAATGGACTGGATTTCGAATTCACAACGAAGTCGTATTTCTCGAGTTTTTGGTTTTTGAGAGAAGATAATTTTCGAACGTTCGCCACAATGTTTATTGTGTAATTTGTAATCATTTTTCAATGTATGTAATTGAATGAACGAAATTTTGTAAATATGTTATTAAAAAAAAAATTTACTTAAAAAGGTTTTTAACACGCCGAGGCTTTCTGGTATTCGTGATGATTACTCAGTACCAGGGACGTGAACCGGTTTTGAACCGAACAACCGCTTTTTTCTATTAATTAACTGAACCATTAACCGAACCGAAATTTTCCACAAATGTTTGATCCGAATCGAAAACCGAACCACTTTCCATAAAGGTTTAAAGGTTCGTTTCAACCAAGTTTTAATAGATAAATGAACCCACTTTTTTTCTTTTTGTTAAACATGGTAATACCTACCATGTGACAGAAAGACAAAAGAAATACGTTTATGATAAAATTTTGGAAAACGGGCGTGGCACCGCCCACTTATGATCACATATACATACATATGTATCTCGGTAACCGGTCTACCAATTTATACCAAACTCGGTATGGCTATTGTGCTTGCCAAATAAAAGTAAAACGTTGAAAATTATTGAAATCAGACCAAAATTGAGGCCGCTTTTCATATAACGGTAAATTTTAGAAATGCTTGAAACTTCAATATTTCGAAATTTAAGGAGCTAAGTTACTCAAAATTGATACACCCGGCTTACGGAAAGGTGAAAATCATATATTTATTACTTGCGCCGGGTATTTAATGTTCGGCTCCGCCCGAACTTAGACTTTATTACTTGTTTGTTTTTCGAACCGTTTAACCGAACCGAAACCCCGGTTCAAAGACTAAAAAAACCGCTTTGGCGAACCAATCCAAAAGTGCAAAAACGGTTCGAACCGCTAAACCGAACCGACAAAATTTTTCATCCGGTTCACGTTACTGCTCAGTACTCATAAAAACTATCGATATTCCGTACTTGGCACCGATATCGTTCTATCGCTATCCATATTCATTCATAAGCTTTGTCGAAGCATTCCGCATTAATTTTTTGAGTAGCTTTGTGGAATGTTTCCCTAAACTTTCTGTAATCAGCGAGGGGAATACTTTTTCCCAATGACATCGTATGTTATAAAGAACAACAAAGAGGAATGTTTCCTTCATTCCGCGGAATGTTTTTGTCATGCTTGGCGGAATCCTCGCATATCCTAAAGGGCATTTACAAATACATATGCCGCAATATACATACATATATGTATTTACAAAACAAGACGCCCAGCTAGCAAAATTGTCAGAAAGTTAGACTTGTCGGCAAAAAAGTCAGAAATCTGTATGATTTTGGCCGATATCGGTCAGAGAAGCGTATGGAGAGGTTGACAGGAAGTCTAACCGACACGACGTGGGAAATTCTGACTTAATTACGGACGATTCTGACGGATATCTACCAGATGTCTGAACAAATAATCATGGAAAATAAGAATTATCAGACGTGTATGCCCGAAATCGGACATAATTCCACCAGACATATCGGATAAGGAAATAAATAAAATTTTACAAACGATTTGCCCAGAA
This sequence comes from Rhagoletis pomonella, assembly GCF_013731165.1. Lineage (NCBI taxonomy): Eukaryota > Metazoa > Arthropoda > Insecta > Diptera > Tephritidae > Rhagoletis > Rhagoletis pomonella. The sequence goes on from NW_023461293.1 coordinate 8,308, forward strand.
ATCTGTACGAAACCTGTAAGACTTGTCTAAATAGTCAACTTTTTATTCCGAATTGTCAGAAATTGTCTGGCAAAAGTGCTAGCTGGGCGGGTGCAGTATATAATATTAGCGTAACTAAAAAGTTTAGAACTCAATATAAATCATTTTCGAATTTTCTCTCTTCTCAACTTGGCTTTGAAATGTGAAGTTGAAGTGACTGGCTTTTTGGCGGGAAGAGAACCTTAAATAATACTATAGAATATGTATACTATTTAGTTAAGTTAACAGCACTTTGTATACTTATCAAGAATTTTCACTTATTATTGCCAAGCCGCAAACAATCAGCATGTGCATTGCACATTGTGCAATCAGATAAACCAAACAGCACCATCAATTGACACGGGGTTAGATATAGTTCTTTAAGTAAATCGTACGCATGAACCTACACATACATAATATACCAAGATAATAAATTACATATCGTCGCCTGGGTAAAAGATTGACGTATGTTGATTTCGGCAGGTTGTGGGAAATCGCGATTGAAGTTTGGAAGGCAATTTCTCAAAAACGCGAAGACAGATATTCTCCAAAGTCTCTGAAAATGTTACTAGTTCACAAAATTCTTAAATTATTTAATTTTTAATGTTTAATGTTAATTAGCTTTGAGTTTATGAAGGATTTTCTTTTGTAAAATTTTGTCGTAAGCGTCATTTGTCCACAATTTGGCAGCCACTTTGTATGAAATACGACAAAATGTGATCAAAATTTCTACTAAATTAACGACACTTTTTACTCAATATCTTGGAAACTTAAAAAGATATCCAAAAATGGAGAACGTAATTTTTAAGATATTGATTAGTTTAATATGGCTGCATCACTAACTAAATTTTTACTGAATTATAGAAAAAATTGTAGTCAATATCTCGGAAACTAAAGGAGATATCTGAAAACTGATAACACCAATCGAAAGACCTTATTTCAAAATATTTGACTGCATCTAGAACTAAAAATCGTCAAAATTACGCTTACGACAATCTTTTACCCGGGCGACGATATGTACATATATACATACAGTGGTGGAGGAAATAATAAAAATTTTTATTTTGATCAGTTTTACCTATATTTCTTTTGTATATTCGATGTTTAAAATTGTTTATAAAAGTTTAGCGCATTATATAATAAGCACCATATAAATCCACATTTCAAACTTTGTACAAAATTTAAAAAATTCAACAAATTTTACCTAGATCCCCCGAAATTTTCAAATTTCAGAGTTTTTAGAAAAATTTAAGGTATGCACTTTTGTGGCCCATTAAATTTTAGTAGGTTAAAGTGCAAATTTTAAGACGCTAGAAAATCGCGTTGTTTTTAAGCGACTTCCAAAAAAGGAGAACTGATGTCGTCGGAATATTATTATTTTTTGTATGTATGTTACCGCGGACCTTTGGACCACGTCAACCGATTTCGATAATTCTTTTTTCATCGGAAAGGTACTGTCTCAGAGGTGGTCCCATACTACTCTGGTTTAGATCCGATCATTGGATCATGAAATAATTAATGGTAATCCTAAATTTTTATATGAGAGTTGAAGTCGGTTTTGTTTTTTGCTTAAAAACAGGGACCTTAAAAAGCAGTTATTTTTTTCCAACAGTTAAACTTGGCCAGATATATTTTAAGTTCGAAATACAAGTCTTCCCGGATAGTAAACAAACCGCTTATCCAAATTAAACAAATTTGGTACCAAATGAAAGAGGACTTCAATAGCTTTTAAACAGAAATAACGATCAAAACCTACCACTTCTATTTATATTTTTTTTTTATAATTTAATACAAAAGATATGCATATACCTGACCCAAGGTTTGTTTTTTGGTAATAAAAAACATTTTTTAGTTAAATATTTTCCAATAGCTGGCTTTCTTCTGGCTTTCCTCGTTTAAATATTTCAGTTTTAAAGCTATTTTAGTCCTCTTTCAGTTGATACCAAACTTGTTTAATTTGGATAAGCGGTTTGTTGTTTATTAGGAAAGGACTTTTATTTTCGATTTAAAAATATCTAGCCAAGTTTAGCTGTAGAAAAAAAGTAACTGTTATTTACGGTCCCTGCATAAAAATTTCTAGATTAATAACGGGGTTGTGCATTTTCTTCCTTATAAAATATGCTCGATAATGCTCAAAATTTCTTTTTATATCAAAGAAAATGCCTAGTAGTGTCAGCAAAATATTCGAAGTTAACGAGATTTTCTAGCGTCTTGAAATTTGCACTTTAACCTACTAAAATTTAAGGGGCCATAAAACTCCATACCTAAAATTTTTGGGAAATTTTGGTCAAATTGCTGAATTTTTATAATTTTTGCACAAAGTTTGAAATGTGAATTTATATGGTGCTTGTTATATAATCCGCTAGACTTTTATAAAAAAATATGAAACATCGAATAAACAAAATAAATATTGCCATAACTGGTCAAAATAAAAAGTTTATATTTTTTCTTCCACCACTCTATATGCATGTGAAAAAGTAAAGTCGGAATTTGTATGCTCTCACCCCTAGGATTGTTTTATACCGAAAAAATATACCCCTAATTTTTTATTTTGAAATCATAAAATAATTAGAGGTCGCTCAAAGCGCCCAAAGTTTTCCATGTATTTTATACGGGGAAAAACAACTTTTTGTAGAAATGGTATAGAACTCTAAAAAACAAATATTTTTTCTATCGGAAAACTCTTTTCATTTGCAGAAGATTCCCAATAATAATTCCCAATTGTTTATTTAAATATACTAAACCTTGATGGGCTATAGAACTGCATACTTATTAAACTCTGATTTAAAACATTGAAGTTTTTATAACAGTTTCTAGAATTCTATGTACTAAGTTTCCAACACAGTTAGAAACGTGAATTTATATGCTTATGTTATAATTAGGGAAGACAAAAATATGCAAATGCATATCGCATATGCAAATGCATATTATGATATTTTGGCTAAAAAGCATAAAAATGCATAAACATGATTATTTTGGTAATAAGTTAATTAAATTTTCGCATAATTTCATCTGACAATACCTTTGCGGAGATAGGCAGGGTTGCTGACGAGGTTTGTTTAATTGACAAAAAGAAAAAGCTGACAAACAACGGAAAGTCCCGTTATTTTCAATTAAAAAATTTTAATATACTCGTAAAAATATTTCGACTGTTGTTTTCCAAAGTGAAGTTTCGCACTAAACCGCTTTTGGTGGTTGAAAAATTCAACCAAATTTTTCGTTTTTAGCGAAGTTGTTTAACAGTTTCCAGGGGTTGGATTCTGTAACTGTGTGTGTACACTGAAAATTATGTGAACTCTTCATTTTGCGATTCAGGAAGTGTGAGAATGAGTTTTAGCTGTCAAAATTGTGTACATTTCCTCATTTTGCGATCCAGCAAGTGTGAGAATAAGTTTTAACTGTCAAAATTGTGTACACTTATCTTCCGAAAAACTCACTGAATTTTATTCGGTGAGTTTTTGGTTGTGAGCTTTGCACTCGGTGTACACTAAATTTTCTCACAGTTACAGAATCCAGCTCCAGATGTGTTGCGAACTGGGCAGGAAGTTTTATTCTGCATCTATTGTAATATAGATAATAATAGATTGGCGCTTACACATATGTTAGTGTTTGGCCGAGCTTCTCCTCCGATTTGTTGCGTGCGCCTTGATGTTGTCACACAAAGGGGAGGGCCCTACAGTATTACGCCGACTCCGAACGGCGATTGTATTTTTATGAGAAGCTGTTTTCATGCCAGCCACACTCGGAGGTTTGCCATTGCCTGCAGAGGGGCGACCGCTGTTATGAAAAAACCTTTTCTCTAAATTTTTTGCGATGTTGCTTTGACCAGGGCTTGAACCCAGGCGCTGCGGAGTGGAAGGGCGCACTGCTTACCACTACACCACAGCGGCCGCCATCTGCATCTATTGTAAGTGCTAAATATCAGCAACAAAAATATTTTGTGTGAAGCAACACTTCAATAAAATGTGGCAATATTTTCACCTGGAGAATTTTTTATCTTTTAAATTCCATCCAACAAAGTCTTGTGACGTAGAGCGTTCATTTTCAATACATGCATGTATGCAAGGTGTATTAAACAAGGTGTGCTTTACAACTCAGGTCGGCCCTCTTTTAAGGTACTATTATGCCAAAAAATATAAACAAACGATTCAAAATTCATAAACAAATTTTTCAATTTTACTTTATAGGATGGTGCTTCTTCTTCAAATTCAATCACACTTTGATAAATACATTTTGTATGTATGTATGTATCAGAGCTGTAAAATGATTGAATCAGTAGGATCTGCATTCACTTGGCACTCGTTTCAAAATTTTGATTGTTTGGTTGTATAAGAAAAACCTCATTCCTGAGTGGCTTAAATTATTTTGAAACAAAAACAAACGTAATGTGTTATTGAATGGCAGAGTTCCATTCAGTATAGAGTGTGAATGTAACAAAAGTATTCGCAATCATCGTGATTGTAAATTTTGGTTGAATGCAAACAGTTTTGATCATTCAGTACTACACTGAAAAAATATGCCTTGACACTAGAAGAAAATCTTTATAGGAGAAAATAGTGGTTTACTTCTGCTTTTTTACTACTGCTACAATTTGGTAAAGCATTACCTACGACCAGAAGTACGTACCAGCTTTGGATATTCTGTCAATGCTTTTTAAAACCAACTGCATGTTTTTGAATGAAACTTGCGGTCAATTTTATTTAACGAACTAAATTTTTATTTGTACAAAGAGATATTTTTATTTCTCAATACCAGGCGCTCATACATATGAAGCAGCAAGCTTTCTATACGTATAAATTTGTTTGTAGAACTTTTAATTTATTTTTTTTGTAGAAGCCTTTGAACTTTACAAAGTAGAATTTCGGAAATTTAAAAATTTATACAAACAATTTTGTACGTAGAAATAGAAAACTTGTTACTTCACATGCATGAGCGCCTGGTATTGGGAAATGAAAATATCGTTTTTTACAAATAAAAACGATCATAAAGGGTGGCCGCGCTAAAATGGTCACATATGTATTTTAAAAAAGGACATTATATGTATGTGGATAAACCATGGACTGAATGATAAAAGCTGCTATCATTCGATGGTTGTTATGCTTGATTATTTCATGTTCTGCAGATTTTCCAATCTTTAAAAGAAAAAAAATATAGATACTAATTGCCTTGGAACATTTTGCACTCAGTTTTTAAACAACCAAAACTATAAATTTGTACAATATGTTCATGTGAATCAAGCTGCGTTTCATGCGTGGAGGAGTCCAAGCACAACCATTCATTCGTAGGACATGGCTTAGCCCGCGTGGCCGCTGTGCATTGATACGCGACAGTATGTCAATATTGTTTTAAAGTTCATACACCTCATTATTCCATTATCTAAACTTACATATTTTTCTTAGTGTATAAAATTTGATTGGAACTGAATTAGAGAATGCACCCATAGCAAAGTGTTCATTCATCTCGAAGCTAATTCAGTATTGAATTCTGTTTATTTCAGCATTCTCAGTTTTTCATTCAGGTATTTACCACCTTAGTGTGTGAAATCAATTTCTTTTTGAATGATTGTAGATTGAAAGAAATATAAGCCACACTAGCAGACCAAAGGAACAAGAATGAAATCTTACTTGTAAATATTTCATTATTAAAATTTTAAATGATTTCACAGTTTCACAGCTCTGGTATATATGTACAAGAACTTTTTATGCTTTAATCGAAAAAATTTTCGTTATATATATTTTTGGGGCATATATCAAGCATATTTTTAATATTTTGGAGTCATTTTAATGATCATTTCATTAAGTTTTTTGTGCATATTTTTGTCTTCCCTAGATATAATACTTATGAGCCATCCTTAAATAAAAATTTTGCGAAACATATTTAGCATGAAAACCATTATGAATATTTAAAGTTCTATATATTCTTAATTCGATGCCGGGGAGTCTATGTATTACCTTTCAATACATGTTATACAATTTAACGCTGAGTTATAACAAATAAGCATTCAATATATCACCGTTTTTATCATTTTTCACACGACTTAGTTTAGATTTTTAATTATAAGTAACACGGAAGTTTCTGAACCAGTTTGATTTGCTGCAGGGTTTATCTACAAACGCACATTTACACATATATATATGCATATGTATATATATACATCTGCATGTACATATGTTCTTGAGCATGTATTTAAATGGCTGTCTTATCAGCAACGAAAAACTCTTAAACAGAAACTGATTGAAGAAACTGCTTAATTTGAGTGATTAAAAGGTTAGCGGCCAGCACAGGCGAAGTGCTCTTTAGCAGCGGATATGGGCACCTATGAAATATCCAACGGTCGTAACTTTGATTACACTATGCGACAATCATGCCCGACGAGAGGGAGGAGAAAAGGGGTGAATCCCCCCGGGCCCGGGCTTCTTAAGGGGGCCGAAATATCAGAACCATAACTTATTATTATTTTTTTTACAATGAAAATGCTCCTTCGTTATAGGCTTTTATTATAAATATATTCCGATTCGTTGCTTCTGACTCTATAAATTAAAGAAAATGATCATGTGGCCCAAAACGCGTATTGTTACAATACGTTTTGGCACACAGTGCTCTTCAAATACCGCTGAAACTTGCTAGGATACAACTTTCGGATTGTTTTTCTTCTTGCATCTGAAAGCATAAGTATGTGGCAATATTTAATATATGTAAACTAGGAATGTTAATCCCGGGATCCCGGCCTTTTTTGGGTCCCGAAAATCCTGGGATTCTTGGCAAACAATCGCGGGATTTTCGGGATTTGTAATTTGCACTGGTGGCAATAATAGAAACTCCTTTTCTTGGCCAGTATTAGCCATATTTTTTTTTTTTATTTAATAATTAATATTGGTTCATAAATGTCTAGCTCATTATACATACAACACCGTGCGATAGTAAAGTTTTTCACCCTGACGTCAATAATTCCAAAAATTCAGTGAAATGAGCTTAGAGAAGAAATATGGGTATCAAGTTAAAGAAGAAATTATGTAGAATTTAATCAGATTAAATGGTTTTGTGCATATGGACTGGTGAGTATTAAAAATGTTTTCCTTGAAATTTCGCAGTAGATATTTTTTTTTAATTATAAATGTATTAAGGACTTATATAAACTCGATAACATCTTCGAATTTCGTCCTCCTAACTTTATCAGCTTAAAAAATTACCTATTCGTCCTTGCGAATCCAAAAAATTTTAATTTTTTTTAATTATAAAGAAATTTGCTTCCTTCTTTCCTTAAATTTTTTAAATAAGTTTTGGAATTAATCATATCTTTGAAATTGCAAAGTCCTTTAAAATAAATCCTGACGTCAGAGAGAAAAAATAAAAACGACACTTTAAATAAACAAGTAATTTTTAGCAAAAAAAAAAAGAATTATCGAAATCGGTTGAAGCGGTCCAAAGTTATGCGGTAACATACATAAAAAAAAAAAATAAAAAAATAAATAAAAATAAAAAATAAAAAAAATATAAAAATATTTCGACGAACTGATAACCTCCTCCTTTTTTTGGAAGTCTGTTAATAAGGCCATAAATAACAAAAACAAAGTAGGAGAGCTTCTCAAACAATTTAAAAGCAATTATTTCGATTTAAGCTATTGAAAAGTAATGAATATTTAAATCCCGGGACTAATCCCGGGATTGTGACAACGTTATCCCGCAAATCCCGGGTTTATAAAAAGCCAAAAAATTAACATCCCTAATGTGTACCTAAAATATATTGTATCTCCTGTTGTTTTGGAGTTACAAATGGTTTAACAGCGGACTGTTACATTCCAATTTTTGGAAGTACTTTTTAAAGCTGCTTTATGCTATTGAAAAAGTCTGCTCTCCTTATATAACTCAAGAACTACGTATTTATTGAACTGATAAAATTAATTTTGAGGTCAATAATTGCAAAACATAGTCGATCTGTTACGTTACAGAAAAAGGCTGTTACGTTACCTGTGCGATATGCATACGTGTAAATTAGAATTAGGGTTTTAAATGGCTTGTAGTCTGTTTTATGCAATAAGTAGTATAAATTCTGCAGACTTGCGATTTGACATGTAATCCAAAGAAATTAAGAACATGATAACTATGAATACAGATTTGAAAATTTATGTTGCTATGCAGCTGTAGGTCGTTTCGGAAGTAATTTTCTGCTTAGAACTCGAGCTCGAGCTTACAACTGCTCCAAGATATTTAGGTTTTTTTGCGGTTAATTACACGAAAAACGGCTTTAATGGCCACTTTTGCTTGCTCTATGCCATTTAGTACAACATTTTCTAACCCTTCAAAATGCGCCTTCGAGATGTGCTTTACGATTTTTACTTCAGAAATTATGACCATTGGAAGGCGACGTAATGAGTTAGAAAGCATATGCTTGGTTTGGCTATGTTAGATTCGAGGACACGGCAGCAGCGTTGCCGTTTTGGTAATTTTTAACCAAAATTGGTAATTTTTTTCTTTATTTATCAAATTTTCAATTCATTTCAATTCAATTTTATTACTGCTTAAAAGAGCCTAGGGCTCTTGGAGCAGGAGGGCTCCTAGGATATCTTTCCACGTTTACATTCGAAATTACAATTTAAGGTGTTTTATGGATTGACTTCTAAGAGGTAAAACAAATTACTCATTAATTATAAATGATCTTAATTTTAAGCTATTAGCTAAATATATAATAATAAAGTAATTTAATTGAACGGTTATCTGTGAGGTTCCTGGTTCCTCCTAAAATCTGCACGGTATGTCAGACCAGAATATTCCGTAATGTGACATCAGTCAAGTGCAACACCTGCCTTGGCTGGTTCCACTTTAGGGCATGCTCAGGTCTGCGCACCACGCGAGATTGGACGAGAAACTTTGAGGGCCCGTGTTGCGCTGCTCGGATGGCAGATTTCAACTGCGACGCCTCCCGCCACCACCACAGGGCGGCAACCACCTCAGCAGCGCACACAGCCAACGGCATCACGACCACACACATCCCTCACACCCTGCATCGCCACACGTCTCCCGAACCACATGAAGCTCCGTCAATTTAACTGTAACGGGCTTCAGAGCAAGATCGAGGTGATAACCGTCTTCATGGGAAGGCATGGCATATTGATAGCTGCGGTCCAAGAGACGAAGTTGCACAGCATTTCAACACTGTTGAATTGTGCCGGGTACAACGTGCACCGTCGAGATCGCGAGCGAGATAATGTTGGTGGCTTAGCGTTCATCGCGCACCACACCGTACAGTATCATCTTATCGAAGCAGACATCGACCGCAGGGATACAACCCTAGAATGTCAGGGCATTGCTATCCGGTCAGGCAATGTTGAGCTCGAAATATTTAACGTTTATATACCCCCTGTCACCTGCTGCCCGGCAGGATATCATCCTGACATAGGTGCGCTCCTCAGAGGTGAAAACCGTATGGTAGTAGGTGACTTTAATGCGCACCACGACCTTTGGCACTCAAGCCTGTCAAACGATCGTAGGGGAACTGACTTGGCTGAGCAGATAGACGATTCGACATTTTGCACAATGAACGACGACGCACCCACCAGGATTATGGGCAGCTGCTGCAGCTCGCCAGACATAACAATAGTCATCCTGGTCTGATAAACAGCATATCATGGCGACCGATGCTGACTTTAGCATCAGAGCATCTGCCCATAGTCATCTCGATCGATAAACCAACCGACTTTGCTTCCGCGGAACACCGGACCTATATCAACTTTTCTAAAGCGGATTGGAAAGGCTTCGCGGAATTTACTAAAAACACCTTCGCTGCTCTCCCCACACCAACCGACGTCCACCTTGGTGAACGTAAGTTCCGCAGGGCTGTCACCGCTTCTGCAGCTCGCTTCGTACCGGCAGGATGTATTACGGACCCGCGTCAAAATTTCCCTGCTGAAGCGGCTGTCCTAGGCGATGAGCGTGATAGCCTTCGTCAGGCCGATCACGGAGGTCCCGTATCAGGGATCTCAACGCGGATATTCGGTAACTAGTGAACGTACATAAGCGGAAGAAATGGGAAGAGCATCTGAAGACCTGTAACTTCACCTCTGGTGTGAGTAAGCTTTGCTCAACCATGAGGTCATTATCCAATCCGACGAAGCACGACGACAGAGTCGAAATTTCTTTCGGCGACCATGCTTTGTCGGACCCGGAGTGATGCGCGAGCTAATTTAGCCGGCAGTTCATACTGTATCCTCCGGTGGACAAAGCCAAGCGTCGAGTGACCAGAAGGCTGCACGAACTGCCAACAACCTGTGCCCTACCTGCTTTCACTTGCGGTGAAGTTCAGGTGTCCATCGGGAAGGCGAAAACCTCCAAAGCCATGGGTCCCGACGGAATATGCATGCTGATGCTGAAAAATTTGGGTCTTGCGGGAGTAGCGTACCTAACGGAGGTCCTCAATTTGTCTATGGCCACTCTCATCATCCCAGATATCTGGAAGGTGGGTAGAGTGGTCCCACTGCTCAAACCAGGGAAACCCGCCAACAAAGGAGATTCGTATCGGCCGATAACACTCCTTTCCCCGGTAGCGAAGACACTCGAGGCCTTGCTACTCCCGTATTTCACAAACCACCTGACCCCAGCAAAGCATCAGCATGGTTTCCGTAAAGTGCACAGTACGACAACTGCACTTAACGCCATAAATACTCAGATAACTCGTGGCCTTAACCGTAACCGTCCCTGTGAGAGAACGATTCTAGTAGCGTTGGACTGAAAGGCGTTTGACACCGTCTGTCATTCCACGCTACTAGAGAGGCTCAAACGGTGGTCGGCAAATTATCTGAGTGGTCGTCGGTAATGTTTAGAGACAAATCGAGTAAACTCAGAAAAATAAAACAGGGGGTTCCACAGGGTGGTGTCCTTTCCCCGCTACTGTTTAACTTTTACATTGCAAAGCTCCCTCAACCACCAGAGGGAGTCTCGATTGTCTCTCACGCCGACGATTACTCGACCACAGAAGTGGCCACCCGAACAGACAGCTGCTTGCAGAGGACCCCTCGCCTAGGCACGTCAGGAGGCATCTATATGAACTGACGGACGAAGTCCAGAGGTTCGTCAAGCAGCCTATGGACCCGTCAGCTTACCGACTGGCCCTGAACGGCATTCCCAGGGAGTCAGTCTCGAGTTATGTAGACCCTAGACCTGTGAATGCCGTTCTAGGCATACCACCACCGGACATAGACGAGACGGAGCTTCCTCTGCCTCGGGAGACACGAACGACAATAGCCCAACTTCGCTCTGGCTACTGCAGCAGGTTAAACTCTTACCTAAGTAGATTGAATGGGGATGTGCCAAACGAGTGTCTGGCATGCGGAGAGACCCCACATGACTCGAAACATCTCTTCGCATGGCCGGAAAACCCGACAACCCTAACGGCTTTGTCCTTGTGGACCAACCCGATAGAGGCTGCACGCTTCCTAGGGCTGCCGTTAGTGGAACTCAACGACTGAGATATCAACCGATCTGGGCGGGGTTGTTGTAGCCGCTACAACAACAGGTAGCATAATGAATTTGATGGTGTACCATTTACAATCAGATGATTTTAATAATGCTCACGATAAGCCGAATATATGGGACATGCAAACAGAAAATGTTGCAAAGACTATAGCTTGTTTAGGTTGCATATAGTACAATAATTATTTTGATTAAATCTATAAATTTGGCCGCCAATGCAAAAGCGCAGCGAATGTTTCGTTGATAACCGGAGCTGTGCGAAAACTCTGGAAATATAGAATTGGCTTTTTGTAAATAGGTAGCATGCCGATTTATATTCGAGGCATCTTAGTATTTTAAACGACATTGAAGACGACTGTGAGCATGCGAGAATGTCCTGAAATTTTAAATGTCTATCAAAACGTTCAAAAGCCAGTGCTTTTGAATTTTTCCACGTTTCTGCATTAAGACACTCCCACAAGTGCGTTAGATTTACTTGCTGTAGTAAGACATTGAATTGAGCTACCCAATTGTAGTTCGCGTCCATATTCGAGGTAAGAAATAGGTGAACTACTCTATTGAAACAAATTTCGGGGAAGCGGTTTGCGCCCATCTGCAAAATTCTTAAAATGTAGTTGTAGCCTTCCCTGAATATTCTTGAAGAAAGTTTCAGCAGACCACACTCAAGACGAAGAGAAGCGTTTGGCGTTCCTTTCGGTAGCGCAAGAAGTCTCTTGAAGTTAGACTGCTGAACTATTTCCAACTTATCCATGTAACGCAAATCCCAAATTTGAGCGGAGTATAACAGAGTGGCTGCAATCACACTATTAAAGATTTTTACTTTTCCCTCCCAAGAATCTGCGTGGCATCTTTGAAGTACTGAAGAGTAATTCCCAGAGCCACATTCTCTTTTTTATTGCCTCTTCTGCTGCGCTACTTCCCAGTGCTGAACTGGAGAACTTTGCACCTAAATAAGTGTAGCTACTTACAACTGCTAAAGCCTGATTGTTCCAATAAAATTTTTGGGGTGCCTGTCTGCCTCCTTTCCTGAAATGTACAATTTGAATTTTTTTAGCGTTAACTACAAGCTTGTTCTTTTCACAGTGGGATTAAAAAACTAATAGAATTTTCCGGAGAAGAACTTGCTAGCGTGCAAGTGCCACCGCATCGTCAGCAAAGAGAATCAAAAGCTGATCAGCTCGGCCATCTATATTCACTCCTTGTATGTTGGATTTTCTTAGTTCGTCCTCGAAATCCGATATAAATAAAATAAACAGCAATGGGCTTAGAATTTCCCTCTGCAATACCCCCTCCGTTACCGGAATGTCTGACGATACTGCATTTTCCATTTTAATTACAAAAGATGCATGATCATAGAGTGATTTTATAATACGGATAAAGTTAGCACTAATACCCTTCGCATAAAGCTTTTGCCGCAATGGCTCGTGATTACGGAAATCAATAAAAAGCCCAAAAACTGAAGCATTTTTTTGCCCCATGTCAAGGTGTATTGCGGATTGCAACATGAAAATATTGTAGATGCAATTTCTTTCAGATCTGAAACCATTTTGACATTCAGGAATAGCGTTTTTTTCAACGGCCCATCTAGAGAGTCTCTGAGTAAGAATTTGAGTAAATATTTTTGATACTGTGTTACAGAGCGCTATGCCTCTGTAGTTTGATGGAATCATCTTCTCACCAAATTTGTAAAAAAGAACTAGCAGAGATTTTACCCAAGCCTTCGGGGTTTCCCCATATTTCATAATGCTGTTTAAAAGCGAGAGTATATAGGTGACCCACTGAGCTGGTAAAGCTTTGCAAAATTCCCCACAGATTCTGTCAATACATGGAGCTTTATTGTTTTTACATTTGGATAGCACGAAACTAAGTTCTTCGGGTGAGATATTCGAGTTTAGCAGTGGATCAGCAGAGAAGAAGTGAGATACGTCGATATCTAGTCTTCTCGGGTAAACTTCAGCATAAAACGTTTCCCAAGTTTGAATAGAAATTGGATTCGGGACGCATCCCTTCTTGTTACAAGAACGGATTACGCCCCAAAATTCGTTCGCATTTTTTACATTCGCGAATTTGTACTTTAAATTTTGATAATAGGCTTTCTTTTTTTCGACTATAAGTTTTTGTAAATTGCTTTTTGGTTTAAAAAGTGATCTTTGGCCTCCGGTCTAAATGATTCCTTTTTGCATTTTTAGTGCTGATTTTAGGTCCTTTTTACTCCTTAAGAGCTCTTTATCAAACCATGGTTTTTTGAAAGATTTGGAGAATTTTAATAGTTTTGTGTATAACATGCCCACTTTCTCAGCTGCGTTTTGTATAGATCTTGTAATAAATTCATACTGGGCATCTACTGTCGCGCTAATTCGAGTTGAATCAGTGTAATCCGTTTCATTTAAAATATTTGCGTACTCCCATGATTTGGTGTTATCCCATTTTAAGGTAAAATCGTGATTATCACTAGGAAGATTACCAGTTATTTTAGTATTAGTAAATGCAGTTTTCATCGGGATTTCAATTTCTAGGACTACTGGAAAGTGGTCGGACCCTGAAGCCAGAGAGCATACTTCTAAATTCTGAACTATAGATACTGATGCAACATTTATCCATATAAGATCGACTACACTATTACCGTTCCTATTTGAGAAAGTAAAGCTACCCATATTATCTCCTACGGTGCAACCATTTAGCAGAGTGAACCCATAAATTCATATTCATAAAGTTATATAAGGCTTTACCGCGGGAGTTAATTGTTTTATCTAAAGAGTTCCTTTCTGGGAGCAAACACGCATCCATATCTGAAAGATCGCAAGCACATTCGTGGCCAACGCGAGCATTAAAATCTCCTCCTATTATAATTGGTACTTCGGGGTAATTGTAAAAAATATTTTCCAAAAGAAGATCTAACAAATCCAGTGCTACTGCTATATCATAAGTGGGCTTTATGTAGAGAGTCCCGGTGATAGATTCATAGCTATTCAAGGAATTTAAAGTAAATATCCATAAATAAGATTTATCTAACAATACCGTTTTAATAATCTTATCATATAAATTTAGAATACCACCGCTTCCTCGTCCTGTAGATTTTTCTCGTATGGCATTTGACGATATCTGCTTGTACTCGTTCCAAGCTCCATCCGTTAGTTCAGTGGTGTAATCTGTCCATGTTTCCCTAATTCCAAATATTTCTGATGTAGGCACGTTCACGCCTTGTAGAAAGTTTGAAAGACCATGAGCATTCCAAAAAGTGATTTTGAGTCGTTGGTGTCTGGGAAAGGTGTGAATTGGTGATTTAAACGAGACAAGTTTACGAAGGTTAAAGAGTTTAAGAAATCGACCGAATTCACATTTTGATGTTTTTTTGATGTATACTTATTGAGCAAAATGTCGTAGTCTAGAATAAAGCTGTTTTGGTACAACTGCTTCAGTACCGCTGTTGCATCTTCCTGCGCGCAGACTAGCACTTTCCTCTGGTTCCACCTCAGCCATTTACCCCCAACCTGTATCTTATCATCTCGGACATTAACACGATGTTGTGTACTAGCAGCCAATAGCACTTTCTTCAAATCAACCATCACCCTTTTGGCCTGCTGTCTATCGGTGTCAAGATCTCTCTCAACATATAGTGCATAAGTGCATCTCGAGCTTAAGTTCTTGGCTTTTTTGTTTTAAGTCGTGAACGGAGGTGGCTAGATTTTCTAAGCTTGTTAGCATCTCTTTATTGGATTCTTTTATGATCGATTTTAGATCCTCGACATTCAGATCTCCTACTTTGTATCTTCTTGCATCCCGTTGAGGATCAAATTCTGGCGATAATTGTACTATTGTTCGTTTTGATGAGCTGGGTTTCGTTGGTGTCCTATTTAGCGACATTTTGTTTGGTTTTCGGTACAACTGATTTTAAAATTATTTTCACCGCACTGTGTGTTTTATGATGCTGGGCAACGCGAAGAAACTGCTGTCCGCTACTTGACAGAGAGGAACAGCTGATGTCAGCAATTAATGACTATTGTTGATAAATTTTTCTGCACTTTTGTCTCTTTCGATGTTTTGAGTGACTTTTATTTAAGAAATACCACCAAAATTAAGAAATTTTACTAAATGGTCTGTTTTAAATATCAGACAAATTTGGTAATTTATTTTTCAATTTGGTAACTTTTTCGATTCGGTCCTACATGTCACATACAGGTTCTGATGCCACATTAGGAAGTGGCCCGTAAGCGTTTCCTTTTATAGATATACCAGGTAATTCTGAAAGTTTCGCAAGGCGAAAAGTGGTTCCAGTGTTCCTTGGCTACTAGAATGGTGTGATCTCTAACAAACTGCTTGAAAGTGGATATTGTTGTATCTACCGTGTCCTTTCCCGGAAGGTTTTGGGTGGTCGTACCTTTCCCTGTCAGTTCGTCAGCTTTGCAATTACCTACCATAAAATTTTCCGGTGCACCCAGCAACCATGCATATGAGTAGAATTCTATGTAAATATGTATGTTCTCTGTCAAAAATCTACAGCATTCAGTGGATGACCTCACTCTGTCTATGTGTGATTCGAAAACTTTCAGGACTGCCTTCAAGCGTTGAATTTTTGAGATATTTTCGTCCACTTGTTTACATAGAGTTATCGAAAAAAATATGTTATTTTTTATAATTTTTATAAAAATATAGTTCTTTTTTTAACAGAATCCCTGTAATTCCAAGTTTCAAACTTTGTTAAATATTAAAAAAAAAAATCCAACAAAATTTCGTAAAAAATTCGTGCATTAAATTAGATTTCCTAGAGAGATTCTGGGTATGCAATTTAGTAGCCCATTGAATTCTAGTAAAATGAAGAACAAGTTTTAAGTCGCTAAAAATTACCGTTGTTTTTAGAATAACCTCATAACAAAGTCTAACGGTGCCTAATCGGATGATCTTAGTGGTCAAATGACATCCCCTCTGCTGGAAATTATGCGCCTGATAGTCTTGTGTTGCAATGAACCTGACATAAGACAGTACCATGTTCTTAAAACGACGCGCAATCGACAAATTTGTTTCTTCGGCCACACTTAGGTTTGAAATCCTTACCAAGAGTTTCTGGTGTTGTGGCTTTCAACGTTAACGCAGTTATAAAAATTTTACGTGAGTGCAGTGCTGAGTGCCTGAAAAGCTTGGTGTCTTTGGATATATGTACAGACATATGTGTGTATGTTTGTACAGTTCTGCACATAAAGTAAATTTGGTAATTTTTTGTTGAATTTGGGAACTTTTTCCGGTGATTTAGTTAAAAAATGAAAAGATTTTGTGGCAGCACTGCACGGAAGTTTAAGTGGCCGTAATTTTTGAGGGAAAAATCGTATAGCACCATTCAACAGTGCATTTTGAAGGATAAAAATAGTACTAGAAAAATACTTCAAATAATTCTAATAGATTTTTACTATTTAAACAGAATATCTTCTTCTTCTTTTAGCTTCTTATTTTGCGTTTTGTGGCCTCATTCCTTTTTGAAATAATATAATGCTCGCGTTTTTGTCTACGTAATTTTTATATTCTGGGCCTATTTGAGTTAGAAGGAATATAAATTTTAACTATGGGTCAATAGCAGGTTGAATAGCTTACAATGTGGCTATCAAATGAGCCCTATCTCTAACTAAATAAAAAATAAATTTACGTGAAAATTCAATTAGTAAAAAGACTGACGTTACAAATAGTTTTGCACCGAAAAGACATGGATAATGAAGAGTATAGGAAACTGCTTTATTGTGAAAAAGGCTTAAAATGCTCCAAGAAAACTAGATTTTTTCTTGTTAATATTTATATTGCCTGATACCTTAGAAAATGAATGACCCAGATATAATCAAAAATCTGCGAAACCTGAGAAATAAAATTTCCCTCGGTTTCGTTTTCGGCGATTTTGGATGCTTTTAATTTTATACGTTTTGAGTTTTTAAGTCCCGGGCACGAGTTTTCTCTCGACGGCCCTGGTGACAATGTTATGACAATTCACACCAGCCTGGACTTAACTAATATTTTCTGAAAGTATACATTCCAGTGTTGATAATTTCGATGCAATTGTACTTTTTTGATACAATTTCAAGTGCTTTCTACTTTCCTACTACCCAGCAATTTTAGTACAATTTCATCTGTAGACAAAATTTGGCAGCACTTGATTCATTAATTAATACAGCTCTGTTTTGATTAATTTCTGAGGTGATAGATTTAGAATCCCATAAAATTCATACACGAGACTTGTACTGTTGGGCAGAAGCAAAATTGTTCATTTGCCAAAATAAAGAAAAACTAAAATAGAAAGATATTCTAAATTTTAGAAAAAACATAAAACAATTTTGTGCAAACTTTTGCTGTACTATGAAAAAAAAGATTTAATTTTTAGTGACGAAGTTCTAATTCGGGCTTCCAAACTAAACGCTTCTTCTGTATTATCAGGCAATATGCAAATCATTGTTCCACTAACACACTAATCATCGTGTGAACACATACGATGTCGGTAACGTCGATAACGATATTTAACCGGGGATTAGTGTCATCCAAGCTTTGAGCAACCGGCCCGTAGGGCCGTTTTCTAGACTGCCTGTTAAAGATAACCGGTGCTTTGACGGTCTGTTAAATTTGTCGCTCACATACTTATAACAGGCGGTCGATTAAGCAGACCTGCCATCATGTTTCAGAAGGTTGGACTCGCTAGGTAGAAGACAGCAACACAGAACTTAGGGTTGATCAGCTTGATTTAAAAAATGTTTTAAATGAGCCACTGTTTTCAAACACATACAACATCGCTATTGTTGTTTATTGCACATTCTTCAGCCAATGTTGAAAGGATCTTCTCCATACAAAAATTTATAAAAACAAAATGTCGAAATAGATTTCAAGTAGAAACAATTTCCTCTTTAATAAAAACTAGAGATTATCTTAATTCTAGTGGACAATGCTGTCATAACATAACATTTCTAAAAAGTTCAGACACAGTTGAAACTTCGAAAAATTGAAAAATGCAATTATCAACACTGAACATATCCGGTAATAAAACACCCGATGGATTTGCAAAAGTTAGCTCGTATTTTCATTTTATGGCCTACTAAAGTTGGGAAAATTTTTGGTAGACGGACGGAAAATTCTAGAAAAAGGGGGGATGAGGGGGGGTAGAATAGGTCCCCCTGATTTCAAAAATACCCCCCTTTTTTTCTAGCAACCCTATAGTTCTTATATAATTTATTGTTAAAGTTTTCATATAAACCATGAATATGATAGCAAAATAACATACAACTTGGTGCTACCAGACTGGAATTTGGAATAATAAAAGCGGATTTTTAATTCGGAATTTTCACTTAGGAGAATTCTCCTTTCTGTTTTGCGAAGAAAAGGAGCTGAACACCGTTT
>NW_023461294.1:0-27152 GCF_013731165.1 Rhagoletis pomonella
TTGAAAAATCTGAAGATAAACTTGCTGAGAAGCCTGGTGAAGAAGCTAATAAGACGCTAGAGAAACCCAAAAAGGAAAAGAGAAAGAAGAGTGCTGAGGAAGTGAAAAAAATCGAGGAAGAAAAGCCTGCAATTGTTGAAGCTGTTGAAAAGAAACCTGAGACCGTTGAAAAATCTGAAGAAAAACTTGCTGAAAAGCCTGTTGAAGAAGCTGATAAGACTCTAGAGAAGCACAAAAAGGAAAAGAGAAAGAAGAGTGCTGATGAAGTGAAAAAGGTCGAGGAAGAGAAGCCTGCAAATCTCGAAGCTGTTGAAAAGAAACCTCAGACCGTTGAAAAACCTGAAGAACCACTTTCTGATGAATCTAGTAAGACTCTGGAGAAACCCAAAGAGGAAAAGAAAGAGAAGAGTGCTGAGGAAGTGAAAAAAGTCGTGGAAGAAAAGCCTGCAATTGTTGAAGCTGTTGAAAAGAAACCTGAGAACGTTAAAAAATCTGAAGAAAAACTTCATGGAGAAGCTGATAAGACTCTAGAGGAACTCAAAAAGGAAAAGAGAAAGAAGAGTGCCGAAGAAGTTAAGAAAGAGGAAGAAAAACGGCCTGAAGCGCAAGAGATTGTAGAAAAGAAAGCTGAAGCTATTGAAACGCTCGATAAGAAATCTGCTGAGAAGCCTATTAAAGAAGCCGAGAAGACTGTTGAGAATCGGAAAGAAGACAAAGGAATGAAAAATGAGGAGGAAGAAAAGAAAATAGAGCCTATTAAAAAACCAGCTGAAAAGCCTGTCGAAGAAGTTGAGAAGCTAAAAGAGAAACCGAAGAAGGAAAAGAGAAAGAAGAGTGTCGAAGAAGAAAAGGCAGCTGATAAGAAAAAACCTGAAGCTGTAGAAAATAAGCCTGAGGCTGCTGCAAACCTTGATAAGAAACCTGAAGACAAACCAGCGGATAAGCCTCCCGAAGAAGCTGAGAAGGTGGAAGAAAAGCCAAAGAAGAGAAAGAAGAGTGCAGAAAAAGACAAGGAGGTGATAGAAAAGCAAGTAGAGCCTACACCAAAGGTGACTGAGGAAATTAAAACGGAAGCAGATAAAACCAAGAAAGAAAAGAGAAAGAAGAGCATTGCAGAAGACAAACAACCCATCGATATTACGAAAGAGGCTACTACGAAAAAGACTGAAGACGTGGTGATCACACAAAAGGACGTCACAGAAGTTGTTGAGCCAAAGTCAGCGCAACAAATTATCACAAAACCTGCCGAAGCAGCTTTAGATGAGGTTGATGCTGTGCCATTGGAGAAATCAAGGTCACGCGCAGAGAAGCCAAGCGAAGTAGAGTACAAAGATAAACGGGAAGCACGAAATGCCCGACGTGCGCCAAACGTTGAGTTGAAATTGACAAACCGGAACTCAGCGTTGGGCAGCGATATAAAACTCACCTGCAGTATATCTGGCGCAGAACTGAAGGTTGATTGGTATCGCGATCAGACATTGATTGCGAATGACGATAAATATCGAAAGACCTTCAACGATGGACTCTCCTGCTTGGAAATACGGACAGCCAATGCAGGCGATGCGGGTGTTTACAGATGCGTGGCGGCCAATCGCAATGGAGAAGTGGAGACGAGTTGCCTTGTGACTGTTTACGATGTACCAACAACTAAATTTGGCACAACGCCAATATTTACGCGTAACATCAGAGGTATGCAAATTGTTTTTCATTTTCGAAATTCTTTACTGGCTCTATTTTGTTTTATTTACTTTGACTTTTTTTTTCTTCTGAAATTAAATTTAAATTTATATTTACATACATACGTATGTATGTTTATATGCATACCTATTTAGGAGCTTTGCTTTCCGCTTTTTTCGAGCTTACTAAGTATTAAGTGAATTACCGTATTTTCTAAGTAAACAATTTCATCTGTTTTTTTCGAGTTAATGAAATTTAGTTTTTTTTTGCTTGTTTTAGTATTGAATATTTATATGATCGTATGTATGTATGTGTGTTTGTATGGGCGCGTACTGTGATATTATGCCTGAGAATGCTTTGACAAAATGCAAAATATTTTATTTGCTAGTTTAAGAACGTTTTTAAGTGGATATTTTTCTTATTGTCTGGTAAAAAGGCGAACGCATAAAAGGAAATGCATGAATTCGAATTTGTTGAATATGCTGAGATGTTACACTGGTTGGAGAATAAAGTCCGATTACTTCCTGAAATTCATATATTTATGTATTTTTCTTACAAACGTTTCAAAAATACAATAAAAATAAAATAACTAATAACTACCAAAATATGAGTTAACGGTCCACTGTTTATTTTAATGCCTAATTCTTCTTCTTGATTGGTGTTGTAACCTTCCTCTTCCTCTGTTACCAGCATCGCCCTCCGTGTTGAATACTTTCAGGGCTCGAGCGTTTCTCTCCATTCGAACGATATGACCTAGCCAGCCAAGCCGCTGGATTTTAGTTCGTTGCACTATGTCTTATCGTTGAAAGCTCGCCATTCGCAAAGGCCCGTTAATATTCCGTAGAATATTTCTCTCGAAAACTCAAAGAGCCGCCTCATTAGATGTCCACGCCTCCGCGCTATGAACCTGCACAGGCATGATGAGTGACTTATGGAGTGTAATTTTTATACGGCGAGGGAGAACTTTACTTCTAAATTGCCTACGCAGTCCTAATTAGGAGTTATTGCAATAATAATTCTGCGCTGAATTTCGATTGACATCGACATTGATGACAGAAGATACTTCGTTTTTTCCCTGTTAACCAACAGACCTACGCGCTCTGCTTCCATATCTAAATGCGATGAAGGCAGAACACATGAAACCTTTGTTTTTACCGATAAGGTCGGTGTCGCCGGCATACGCAAGCAATTCTACGCTCTTGTAATGAGTTGTGCCTGAGCGGTTCAGTTCTGCAGCGTTTAGATATTATTCAAACGACTAAGATAAGTCCCTCCCAATCTGATAGAGCTCGCGGGGACACGAAATTCAGACATCGCGGCATAAAGACCACTTCTTTTCGTGCTATCGAAAGTGGCTTTGAAAAAGACAAGTATATGTTGTGCGTCCATTCTATTTTCGTTAGTCTTGTCTGGCTTTTGGAGTATTGTGAATACCTGGTCTATGGTGGACTTGTCAGGTCTAAACCCACACTGATATAACTCAATCAATTCGTTGGCGGTGGGCAGGGCGGACCTGTAGGTGGCGAATTTTTTCTCTCTGCTGCTTCGTGACATTTCTTATTAGTTGTTCTTTCGAGCTTGATGTAATCTGATTTCTTTCTTGCATAAGTCGGCTTGATGGTAAGTGCTCACAGAGAGTAAGCATGGCGGCGCCAGTCAGTTGTTATTGCAGCTTTTCACGGGTGAATTTTCCTTATGTTGCTGGACGCTAGATATTACTACTATTACTACGAAAAATGTACTGCTTTCAATACCACTTTTTCTCTAAGACCAAGTATCTCAGAAAGTTCAGATTAGCTTCCGATTGTAGATAGTGTATGTGCTTAAACTTTGGCCACATTGAGCCAAACGTCTTCTACAAACGCCGTCATAACCCACAACAATATGCGATATTGTCGCTTTGGTCGAGTCGCAAAAATGAAAAGGAACCTAAGCTTAGGTAGTTGACCTGCTTGTGTGCAGTGTTTTGTAAGGATAGCTGCTAATACGCTCAGTTTCTATTTTCGTAGTCTGATTAGAATTCTTAGCCGGTCGAAGCCCTGTTGAACTTCGCCATTCAATGTGTTCTTCTCCTTCCTGAGATTTTCGTTAATAGTATTTGAACCAACAGCCTTCCTTGTGGCCTGGTATCTGGATTTCACTGTACCACCTAAGGAAGTTAAGCTTCTCAATTCACACAACGACTGAGGATGATTTGATTTTATATGATAGCCCGGAGCGCCGCCTTGATATAACTTAAGATTAGGATCCTCTAATTTCGGGTGTTCTACGTAACTTAGCTCTGCACACGGTGTTGACTCCGTCTGAAATATGCGCGGATATTTTCCCTTGGGAACACTCCCTTTCGGAAGATTACTGCACCTTGCAGCGTGGAGGCCTGGAAGTATCCGTCAAGGGAAGGAAATTTTTCAGTTATAATATTGTGTTTTCAGTGGCGGGGGATTGGGTGCAAGGACCCAATCATGAATTCGGATGAGACAGTTGGTTTGTTTCACACGGGCACGCGGGTGCCCAAAACAGCCTAGAAAGCGTTCCTCACGCTAGAAAAAAAATGTGAATAGTTGCTAATTTTATTTGCCATATTAGATAAATACGCATAAAGTCATTGTTTAGAGCAGATTTGTTAATTCCGAGCACAAAATGTTATTTTTTTTACGTTCCTCACGCTCTGGAAACTTTTGGCACGTGTTGACACATTTTTGACACTTGTGAGAGGATAAATTATTTTTACGCTCTAGTTACCGAAACAGCCCGAAAAGCGTGTGGAGCAAAGCTAGTTTGAACGATTTTTCACGAGACAATTCGGGCGGAATTCCCGTCATCATCCTTCAAATTTGGTATGGAAACAAATCGACTTCAGCTTTGCGCCATCTTCAGGGCCAATTTTTGTTCTGACACAAAATCGAAACCAGTTTATCTCCCAATTTGACAAAGTAAATATGAGGAAAATTTATTCCAAAATATATCGGTACTATAGTTTTTTCTTAATTAGATAACGAAGTTATGTACATTAGTGGAATTCGCGCTTCTGTGTATTCGTTGTATCTTGTGTAATTGTAATTGAATGAGCGTGTGATTTGTTGTTGATAGTAGTACAATAAATACACTTGCAACAACAATCACACGCTCGTCCAGTTACACTTAAGTAAGATACAACGAATACACAGAAGCGCGAATTCCACTATTGATAAGGCATAAAGAGGAGAGATTTCAATAAATAGTTTTGAAATGTTTTAGATGTGCGCCGTTTAAGGAATGTTTAACGCTCGCACCTAGTATGTATTGCAATGAACTATTATCAGCGGATGTATTTAGCTGACTCGTAATGTTCTGCATGTCTCAATACATGGAGAATAATTTTATTTATGTACATAAAAAAATTTTACTTACAACTTTTATATGATTTTATAATTTTTTTTACGAATCTCTAAAACTATCAACGATATACATACATACATTTGTGTACAGGTAAGTAGCGCGATATTTCAAGTAATCTTCGTCTCGTGATTATATTTGTGATTAAAAATTTATTTAGACCAAATTTAAAGTATTAATTCATAGAAAAAAAAAAATCAAAACAATCGCAGCATTCACATGATGAACCGAATTCGAAATAATCGGGAAGTGGCGTTTCCGTGTAGTATGATTCAATGCCGTTGCCGTCGCTTTGCTCTTCTTTTTTCTTTTCTTGTTATTTTTTTGGTGCTTCGAGCAATCTCTCAAATCCGTTGATTTGAATTTCGAAATTAAGGTGTCAGTGCAAATCGGGCTGAAAAGAATAAGTTTTGCAAATCGTCATGACGAAAAAAAAAAAATATAAAAATAAAAGTAAAAAATTTAATTACCTACACGCCAACTGCTTGCAGAAAATAGCTTCGCTAAAAATACCGCGCGCAGTTACTTAAAACACTTCCCTTGCAGCAACCTTTTCCGCTCGCTGCACCACACCCACGCAGCCTCATTGGCTTCTTCGTTGCCTGTTTACATAATTACAAATCGAGAAAAATAAACCCGAATAAATAACGCGTGAATCTATGACAATTAAGTAAATTTAGATTATTGGCAATCGCTGCAAATCGTTCGGAAATTCTTCGCCATTCGATTGATCAATTAATTGATTGCTCGTGGCCAACATTTTGTATGTTGCTTGGTGCTGCACTTCGAAATCGAGCACTTCGCTGGTCGTTAAATCGAAAACAGACGTCGCGCCGTCTTTTAATCGTGTCGAAAAAACCATTTGAAATTTATTCGGCGCATTCAATTCAGTTATAGTTAAAATTTCTAATCGAACGGTTTCGAACGCTCTCTCCCAATCGAGCCGCTGCATTGGAATTTTACCGAAAATATTATATATATACATATATAATAATATAGAATTTATAAACTCAGCTAATAAACGCCTCGAAAAGTTTAAAAAATCGTTAATAAATCGAAATATTTTTTGTTTGTTATTTAATAAACGCAAGCACGCGCTATTTTGTTTAACCTCGTTCGTTTGATCCTTGATCGATAAAAAAAAAAAGTTGTCGAAACGATGGGAGAGACGGAAGGTGAAGTCGGTGCAGCCGATACGCGACCCTCTGAGGAGCCCGAATCGACTCCTGTACAGGATACGTTAGCGGTCCCGGTGCAAAAACGTCGGAAATTGAAATCGCCAACTCCTGGTACGCTGCGCGGTCGCAGCGCTACACCCATACGCGGCAGGAGTCAAACCCCGTTCTCGCTATACCTGAATCGTCGCAGCGCTACGCCTTCGACATGGCGCAGTATAACGCCTTTCTTGAAACGCGAGGAGCGCGAGAAAACTCCTTTCGAACTTGGCAGGGATATTAAAACTCAAATCACCTGCAATAAAGCCGTTTTTGATCGAGCATTGGTTATGGATATTACAGAGAGCGAGGAAGTTCAAAAGCCTGTGCGTTACATAACGACCGATTTGTCTGTCATTGATCGTGCTGCCGTAATGGATGTATCGAATGTTGAGGTTATCTACTTGATTGAGGAGTACGAGGATGTCGAAGAGGAGGAGGAAATCATAGAGGAGGTGAAGCCAAAGAAGAAAGCCAAGGGCAAGAAGGCGCGCACACCACGCAAGTCAGTCGAAAAGGATGCAAGATCCGGCTCTATTTCGGAAGCTGAAGCGGAGTCCGGTGATATTGAAAGCGCCGACCGAGAGGAGAGTATCGAGCCGGATGAATTCGATGAGCCTGTAAAGAAGGGCAAAAAAAAGGCTGCGCCAAAGAAAAAAGAAAAGAAGGAGAAATCGCCCAGTCCCAAGTTGACCTTGAAATTGGAAATGGGCGGCGGTCAAAAGGCCAGTAAGAAAATGTTTGAGGAAAAACAGGCCGCAGGACCTGCACCCAAGCCACCACCGAAGAAGAGTAAACTTGTCTTGCAAATGGAGGAGCAGGCCAAGGCAGCGGCTAAAGCTGCCGAAGATGCAGCAGCTAAAGCAGCTTCTAAGCCCAAAGGCGAAACTTTTGCTGAGCGCCAAGAACGCTTGAAGAAGGAGAAAGAGGAGCAGGACCGCATTGAAGCAGAGTTGGCCGAGCAGCGGGCAGCCGAACAGGCTGAGGAGGACGAGGAGCCAGAAGATGAGGGCGGCGAAGAAGAGGACGAAGAGGGTGATGAATCACACGCTGGCACTGAGTCGTATGGCGGCGACTATGCCGATGAGGGTGGCAGCGAATATCGGGACGAAGAAGCAGACCCAGAGGAAGGTGCTGACGCTGAGGCGGAGGAAGAGGATGTGGTACCTGAACTGCCTAAGAGCAAGAAGCGCCGTGGCAGCAATTCATCTGAGGAGTTCACCAGACCCAATCCCTACGATGAGGAACGATGGCAGCGAATTGCCGCGGAAGAGGGTGAGGAGTTTATGCAACAAATGCGCAAATACAGTTTGCGCATACACAAGAGCGAGAAGGAACGTGATGCCGAATGGCAGCGTATACGCGAGCAAGCACGTTTGCCACATTTCATTGTCTACTTAACGGATCGTACCGTTGAAGCTGGCCATAATGTGCGTATTTCTTGTGCTGTCGGCGGTCCCGAGTTGTCGGTGAAATGGTTCAAGGATGGTCGGCAATTGGAGCGTGATGCCACACATCGCATCATCAACAACAACAACATTTTGGCATTGGAGGTGGTAAATACGACGATTTTAGATTCCGGCGAGTACACCTGTGTAGTGGCGAATTCCAACGATACCGTTCAGTCGTCTTGTTATATAACAATCTATGAGATATTCAAGGATGAACCAGCACCTCCTTCATGCAAGCTCGTCAAAGGTAAGAGATCTTACAGGTATATTTATTGACGTGTGGGGTATATTTTTTATGGGAAATTTTACCTTTACAGAGTACTACCATTTGCGTGACGATGAGCTCACAATAGAGTGCCACTTACACGGCGTGCCACGTCCAGTTGTCGTTTGGATGAAAGGTGGCCTCGAAATCAAGCCGAGTTACAAGTTTACCATGCTTGAGGAGGCACATGGCACCTACAAGTTGCTCATCTACAAACCGAATGATAGGGATAGCGGTAGTTATATCTGTAAGGCAGTGAACTCCAGCGGCGAAGTGCAAATTAGCCATCACGTCGAAGTGGCCAAAAATCGACATTTCCATGCGCGCGGCATCTTCCACGCTCGCGATCGTCTACAAAAGGACAAGGAATTGTCGGCAAAGAAAGCCATGACGGAGGCGCTCAAATCAAAAGCCGCCTCAGACCTTAAGCGCACCTCACTAGCGGCTGAGGCAAGGGAGCGCGTACATCGCGCGTCACCCGAGCCATTGGTTTCGCCGAAGCAAAAACTCACATTCGCCACACAACTGCGCGATCGCATGGCACTGGAAGGAAGCACTGTGCGCTTCGTGTGCACTGTCATCGGACCGAGCCCCACCTGTCGCTGGATGAAAGATGACAAGTGGGTGGTGGCTGGTCCCACTGTTAAGAATCTATCCGAGGAAGGCAAGGCCATACTTGAGGTGAGCAAGGTTACATCCGAAGCATCAGGCGTGTACAAGTGTGTAGCCAAGAACGAACATAGCGAAGTTGAAACGCAGTGCTACTTCAAGGTGTACAGTGCACAGGCTGATGGCGATGAACAGGAGCCAATGTTCGCACTACCACTCAGAGGTATGGCAGATGTGGGAGTGTTTGTTTATTCCGTCGGTGTTGTATGTATTTGTTGAGATGATTAGTGAATTCGTGTTATCCTTGTCACTCAAATTGTGTCGCATTTTATTGTCGTAAGATACCGGGAATCAGATACACACCTGTACACGGGGCATACGCGCGTATTGTGTTTGTGTGGTTGCTTAGTGTTTGTACATACATATTTGTTGGTGAAAATTCAGTAATCGATGCATTCAATCACACACAACCGCTCGTTCGCACAATCGAATCGTTTAAACGAAAGACCTAAATACCCCAATTGGGGTCGAGGTGTCCATTCCCAAAATAGACACGTTGCATATCACATTCACAAATATCGCTTTTTGTGTCAATTTGTCGGAGTTTCTTTGTGTGCCAGCATTTTAATTGTCACCAGCGAAAGCTTTCGCGGCAAATCGCTTTGATGTCTGTCTCTGTTCAAATTCACAGATGTATACCACTCGTCGCAGAACGATTTAATTATCGACACGAAGGTGCGCGGCAACCCCCGCCCCAAGATTACATGGGTAAAGGACAATTTACCAGTTGTGCTCGATGATCGTCGCGTACAGATCGAGCATTTGGACGGTATCTGTGAGCTGATCATTAACAAGCCAACAACGAATGATAGCGGTGTGTACACTTGCATAGCTGAAAATAAATTGGGCAGCCAGAAGACCACACACACAGTTGTTGTAGAAGTTGTGCAATTGTCGCGTCGTTCGAGTTTATTGTCCAACGTAATGACCGAATCGGATAGCGAAGCTGGCGCTGGAGAAGCGGCTGGCCAAAAGGGTGAGAAGTCCGAAAAGCGCAGCCGTCTTCCAAAATCCAAGAAGAAGGATGACGACGAAGCTGAGTCAGGCACCTATGAGCGTCGCAGTCGCATTCCCGATCCCACACCAAAGCAGCAATTGTACTTCATTGCGAATCTATCGAATCGCTATGTAGCCGTGGGCTCTAAGGTTAAACTGCAGGCAGTTGTCGGCGGTCCAGATGCCACTTTCAAGTGGCAGAAAGATGAACAAAATATTACCTATGGACCACGCATACGCAATATGAGCCGCGAGGGTTTGGCCTGCTTGGAGTTCCTGAATCTTGCTCCCGAAGACTCTGGCGTCTACACTTTGACAGCGCAAAATGAATTCTGTAAAATAACCACCTCGGCCTTGATACACGTTTACTCGCCGAAGGTCAGCAGCGATGTGGAGCCGATGTTTACGCGCTCACTGAAAGGTAAGTAGCGACTTTATGCCTTTACTGTTAGATTGGCACGAGCCAGTGTGTGTTATTCCTTTTCTTTTTCGCAAATGATTTCGTAATCTTGTGAGTTCAATCGAGTGAGTTACATAATAACTAATTTTATGTTATTGCCCTCAAATAGAAATCTATCATCTGAATACAAATGAATTAATCTTGGAGACGGGAGTACGTGGCCAGCCTGCGCCGCAGGTAACATGGTCTAAGGATAATTTCGAAATAAAAAGTGGTGGACGTTTCCAAATTTTGCAACACCAGGATGGCACTTGCGAATTGATCATTGATAGACCCGATAAAAAGGACTCCGGCAAGTATGTGGTGCGCGCGGAGAATAGCGCTGGAAAGAGTGAAATTTTGCACACGGTGCTTTTTGAGGGTAGTGCTTCTCATATCGCTGAGAATATCCATGGTGTATTCCATGCTGATAAGAGCCTGTTGCGTCCCAAGGCAACAGAGGAAGAGAAGAAGCCAGCACCAACAGCGACAGCAGCCAAAGAAGGTGATACGACCGATGGTGAATCGGAAGAGAAGGACGCAAAAGGCAAAGGCAAGAGTAAGGTTAAGCGAGCAAAGAAAGAGGAGGAAGAAGTTACCTCATCGGCAACCGAGTATGCCTCGGATGCTGGTAGTCTTAAGAAACGTGAAAAGGTTATCGGCATACATTTCGCTACATCTGTGCGTGATCGTGTTGTAGCTGAGGGTTCTAAAGTGAAGATATCTTGCTTCTTAGAGTCGAAGGAGCCACAAGTTAAATGGTTCAAGAACGACGAAGCCATTCAGAATGGCCCTAAAATTAGGGGACGCTACAGTGAAGGCTTATGCCTGCTGGAAATATTCAGCGCTACGGCTGAGGACAGTGGTGTGTACAAGTGCTGGGCGCGTGATGAAACTGGCGAGGCTTCCACCTTTTGCAAATTGGAAGTGTATGCCGATCCCGGCACTGGCGATGTACCGCCCACATTCACGCGCAACATCAAAGATACCTATCATGGCAAGATCAATGAGCTACAGCTGGACGTGCATGTGCGTGGTCTACCCACACCAACTGTGACTTGGGTTAAGGATGGCGTTAAAATTGAATCAAGCGAAAAGTATCAGCAAATCGATCACGACGATGGTCTATGCGAGCTATTCATAATCGATCCAGTACAGGGCGATAGTGGCAAATATGTGTGTCAGGCTGAAAATCGTGAAGGAAAAACTGAGATTACTCATATTGTGACTGTGGAACCCAGACGTCGACGTCCGGTGTCGCCATCGAAGGAGGCTAGACCACCAGTGAAGCCAGCAACAGAGGAGGAGCAGAAAGAGGGCGAGGAGGGTGAAGAGAAGAAAAAGAAGAGGAAGGCTAAGGACGATGAGGAGGGTGGCGGTGGTGGCAGACGTGAAGCGCCACCACCACCAGATCTAAAGAAATATCTATACCTGAGAAATTTCCTCTCAAATCGTACCGTGAAGGCGGGCAGCAACGTTAAATGGATGGTCAATATCGATGGACCTGAGCCAACTGCACGTTGGTTCCATGGCGATACGCCCATCGCTTTTGGACCAAAAAGCAAACTGTCCTGTCAGGATGGTATTGCATGGTTGAATTTGATAGGCGTAACCGAAGAAGATGCTGGCCAATATACACTGCGCATCAAAGGTTCGGAGAATGAGGTGGTTAGCACTTGCGAACTATTTGTCTACAGAACCGGTGTGGAGGAGTTGGTGGCGCCCGTTTTTACTGTGGGCATCAAAGGTAAAGTGTAATTTCATGTGTTTTTGATGTGAACTTGGAAATGTGTAACTTCTTGTTATTGAGGAATTGTGTCTATGCGTCCAATGGTGTTGTCGAAGAGTCGCAGGTATGTTAGCGTATAAAAGTAACTATAGGGGTAGCGATAAATTAAGCGCTTTGCCGCTGCTACTAACACCGCATTATGAGCCTAGGCAACTAACTGTAACATAAAATCATTTCTTATTCAATTTGTGTTTGATTTCATCTTCTGTGTATCGCCTTGTTGTCCAAACTTTTCATACAGATTCTTATCAGAAAGATCAAAATGAAATTGTGCTCGAATGTAAGGTATCCGGCAATCCTAAGCCTAATATCTATTGGCAAAAAGACAATACGTTGCTGCCTCTGGACAGCGCGAAGTACAGATATGCGGATATAGGCGACGGTGTCACACAACTGCTCATCACAGAGCCAACCAAGACCGACACAGGGCTCTACACTTGCTATGCAGAGAACGAGAGCGGACAGATGAAGATAAGCAAATTTTTGGACATATCCGACTATGTGCAGAAATTAACGCAGAAGCGGACCATAGAAAAGGTCATACAGGAGCCCGCACCAACTGATGCGACCGCTAGAATCGATGAACGCGAAACCAGCGCGCAGCTGAAGTCGAAGGCAAAGGAGGAGAAGCTCAAGTTGAGTGCTGAGACTGTAATGAAACCAATGTCCATAGCAGAGGGTAATAAGGCGCAGCTCATATTCTATGTTAGTGGCTACATTGAAGAGGTTTATTGGTTGCGCGGCGACGAGCGCGTTACCAAAGATACGCGTCATAAAATATACAATATTAATGGAGCAATCAGCTTGGAGATACACAACGCAAGAGCTGACGATACAGGCGTCTACAAGTGTGTGGTGCGAAATAATAAGAATGCGATTGAAAGCAGTTGCGAATTAACCGTCTACGAACAAGCAAGCGGCAAACTGCCTAGTAGTTTTGCGAGCGATATCAAAGGTAATGTAGTGTGGAGGAATGAGGTCTAAATTTGGGTAGACTGCCGACAGAAATTTCGTGGTTACCCTATATAGTTAGCAGTAATCTGAGTTGCATTTTCCATATAGGCGTAACACTTTTGAATATATCTTCCCTTAGAAACATATGATGCGCAACGGAACGAGATCACACTCACCTGTCAAGTGCATGGCCGTCCGAATGTCACATGGCTACGCGATGATCACAGCATTTCCAATAATCGTTACAAGTCTATAGAAGCGGTGGGTGGCATACGGAAATTAGTCATACGCAATCCTATACCTTCCGACTGTGGCACTTTCTCGTGCTTTGCTGAAACCAATGATGTCATACACGCTATCAGCAAGTCCATACGTACCAGCGAGCTGAAGCGCTTAATGTCCACGGCCACAGAGGTAACCACAAATGGCGAATACATATCACATAGGCGTCGTTCCTCGCAGACGCCCTACGAAGCGATTACTAGCAACGGTGATGTATCGGCCTACGGCAGCACTGAGGCTGTTATTAAACGCGCACGCGAACGTCGTCCTTTAGGCATGATTTCGCAGAGTAAACCATTATTTAGTACTCTGCTACACGATCGCACAGTCACTGAGGGCTCCAGCATACGACTGAGTTGTAATGTGGTTTGCGACGGTGATACGCGCATTGAGTGGCTGAAGAATCATCGTCCGCTGCTGAATGATGGTCGTTATTTGACTATGTTCCGCAATGGTATTGCTTCGTTGGATATTGGTGCAACGAGTGTGGATGATAGCGGCAATTACACTTGTCGTGCCATCAACGATTATGGTGAAACGTTTACGCACGCGCAATTACGTATCTACAAGCACTACGAGGACGCTGTACAGCCAACCGCGTTTGTACAATCAATCCGAGGTGGAGTATAGTTCAAATAAGATCTTTAAGTAGGTATTCCTAAGAGACACATATTACTGACCTGAGGGGTGGGGCAGACAGATTTTTAGTAATTTTTTTTTCAAAAGTTTTTGTGTTTCGTGATCGGTGATTAAGTGTGATTTTGTTGTAATTTTTGTGTTTGCTTGTCGGAGTAGATGGCAATCAAATCCTTTTTCTTCACAAATTTTGGGGAGAGGCTTTCTCTAATAAGTTTCCCTGATAAAAAACCGACCACACGTTTTACTCTCAGTTCATTTGATTGCCGCCTGCTCTGTACAAATCCACCTTAACTTGTTTATAACTTCTTGATAACCCTCTTCCATCCATCAGATACTTATACGATTAACGAGAATACACTGGTTCTGGATTGCCGTGTACGCGGTAAACCACGTCCCGATGTACAATGGTTGAAGGGCACCGAACCGCTCACCGAAGGCGATCGCTATAACATTATCACATCTGCAGATGGCCATACTAAATTGATTATTAACAATCCAACCGAGAAGGATTCCGGTCTCTATGCTTGCGTTGCCCGCAATGAAGCTGCCGAAAATAAGATCACTCACCAAGTCGACTTCGTTGGTCGTGAACGTTTCGCACTCGAGAAGACACACGGCTACTTCCATCGCGATCCCAATAAGCCACACTTTAGTGTACCGCTCAGCAACCAGACGGTTTGTGCCGGCGGTACAGTTGCCATTTCGGCTGAGTTCATGAAATCATCCACACCACTGGAGGTACATTGGCTACGAGATCGTAAAAATGTCTCTTCCCTGCCGGGCGTACAAACATTTATGGAAGGTGGCGTCTATACACTGGCCATATTAAATGCACAACCCGAAGTCGAGGGTACGTACACATGTCGTGCCTCGAATGCCTTCGGTCGCATTGAATCACATGTGAGTGTTGATGTGGCTGCCGGTGTACCGAAGGATGAACGTCCACCGTTGTTCCTGTCCAGACCAGATACCGAAATGAAGATTTTAGTTGGTGATCCATTCTCGATTTCGTTCCGTATTGCTGGCGACCCGAAACCAAAATGTGAGTGTTTTAGAAAAGGCCAGGTTATTCATGTGAATTTTGATTTGGTGTGTATTTGTGTTTGTTTTGTATTTTCAGTATCCTTCTTGAAGGGCACTAAGGACATAACCAAATCAGATAGAGTTAGTAAGGAGGTATCGGATGACTACACCAGATTTACAGTGCAAAGTTCACAAATCGCCGATTCGGGTACATACTTTGTCGTTGCGCGCAACAACTTCGGCACCGACAGAGTATTTGTGACTGTTGCGGTAAGTTGAAAGGAGACAGCGAGGAATTTTAACCATTCTAATGCATTTATTGGTAAACTAACAATATTCTAAGGAAGAGCAAGTCATTTGTTTGAGACTTTTGAGAGACCGCCTTTCGAAATTGCAAATGATACTTCCAGTGACTATAAGAACTCTTGGCTTTTAAAGTGATAATGTTTATGAGATAATATTACCGCTGTTAAACAGTTAGAGAAAATCAACAAGTCCCATAAACGATGGCGGTGAGCTAGGCAGGGCTGCTGTTTGGATAAGAAATACGGTGATTTTCAGGAATTGTGGGTGGATGCTGAAATGCCGGGCTCTTGGCCGATGAAAGGGGCTGATGCTGCTTTATTTGAAGCTTATCAGCAATCTCATTTCCTTCAATACCAATATATACCGCAAAGAACCAAACTCGATGGGTATGACTAAGAGCTTATTGAGGCACTTGATCATCAGTTTAGATGCTAGCTGATGAGACATGAGAGTTTTAACAGCTGCTTGGCCATAAGTCTACATTGGGATATTCCGATTCCGGGTGTTGAGCTTGATATTTAAGTCCGCGCTTCTTTCTGGAAATGTACATATGTTTTCCCATAGGTTCCGAGTATCTCAACCTCGGTCTAACCAAAGCTATCCCGGAACTCTCTGTGGTCAATGAGATATCAACGTACTAGGCTATCATGTTTGGTCTATCTGGGCACTGATTTCCTAGCCCTGATGTGTCAGGATATCGATCTTCCTACGTCTAAAAACTTCTTCTGCCCCGATGTTGGTATCAGTCATCATTAGTACAGCCTTTTTTTGGTAAACATACATTCGTTGTTCTAAGTCAAATAGGGTTTGGAGACAAATCTGATTCGGATGTATGCCTCTAACTAGATTAAACTCTACAGCCAAGTACCCGGCCTCTGAGATCTTTGCTTTCCAGTCCCAATCTCCTTTTCTTCTTCTCTTAGGCCTGTTTAGTAAAACTACTGTCCTATTTTTTCGAGTGAATTTTCTTTGTCAGAACTTAGGCTTGATTTCTCGGAAAATAAAGAAGCTGTCGAGTGCGCGATCAAAAAAGGGTCTGACGAATAAATCGAGTCCATATGAGATTCCTGTTCCAACAAGTCGAGGAGAAGACCAATAGCAGGTAGACTAATTTGCAGAATATCTGTTCACGAATGGGTTAACCAGCAGATGATTTGTCGCCACAAATTGTGTATAACTAGACACCGACTTGTGTGAATGCTCTAATAGACAAACACACACTTTGTGCTGTTAAACCAGCTGGCGGTTATCCGAAAAGCGGCGCTGCGAAACGGCATTAAGGATTCTGAATCACTAACTCGTTACCGAATAGACACTCTTAAGCTGACAGGCGATGAAAAAAAATAAAAAGCTCCGCAAATGCCTTGCTCTTCAACTATGTACTTTAGACCGTACCACCTTACAAGCAAACAAAAAAGTTCGCCGTACAACCCCAAGTCCAAAATATTTTTAGAAAATAAATTTCTAAATTTTTTTTGGCTCGAACTTAATGATCGCCTTTTTATATTTTTCGGTAATACCTCCATTCGGCAATAAATTTTTCTTAAATAGTTCTAATGGAATTATCAACACATTTTCTTAGCAAAAGTTTAATGATTTTTGGAGATATTTAATTTACAGACATTAGGGTGTTATGTTAGGATTACGACACATATTAGGGTAGTAGGAACTGTGATATGGTGGGTAAGTAGTACAACGGGGTGTTTGAGATCAATGAACTTTGACAAAAATAAATACTTCTCGAGACTAAATGACGAAGATATAACGAAAAGGGGGCGAAATCTATGATCGCCCAAAAAATTTCGACTTTCGAAATCGCTTTTCAAAGCTACTTTAGATTCGGGGCTGTAGGGCGAACTTTTTTCCGGTACAATCTAATTTAAAAACTCGCAAGCACTTACTACCACTAATCGCTTTATTTTATTATAGGTTAAAGCTCCCAAAAGGAAAGAAAGTAGCACCCCCTCAAAATAATTATGATCATCCAGTAATACTTAAATGGCGAGCTACGCCTCTTTAAAAATAGCAAATAAGCTCTGCTTAAATACTAAAGCTTCTTAACAATAGATAGCTTTTTATGTTTTGTTGTCCTAAATTTCGATTTCCTATTTCTTCATTTTGTTTTTTTTGTTTGCCTACTATCCATTTGTGTTCGTGTAATTGTTTTTGATTTGTTTTTCTTGGTGTCCATGTGGCATACAACATCTCGATTCAATAGGTAATGCCACGCGCACGCTCCGAAACGCCGACCTCGCCACGCTGGGGACAGCGACTCGAAAGTTTCCCTGACGTTTCATATTTCAGAGGTGAGTGTTTATGGTTCAACGTGTATGTCAAATACATATGTTGTGTTTTCCAATGGTGGTTCTGTCGAGAGTGTTAGTTACTGGGTAAAAAGTTTAGTCTTTCGTGTTTACGTTGTCGTTTTTTGTTTTGTTTCGTCAACTGTCGATTTTTCGTTAGTTGTATTCAAAGCTTTAAGCTTCTCAAAGTTTTTCTCTATTTCCTATATTTATTTTGCAGATTTTTCAAAAGGGCTTTATGGATTTGAATTTGTTTTGATTTCGTTTACAGATTTGAACTTCTCAAAAAATTATGATTTCCAAAAAGTGTATTTAAATTTCTTTAGTATTCCAATTGAAAAATTGCATCTTTTACTTTTTTAAAAAATATTTTGTTACAATTGTATTTACAATAGTTTGTATACGGTTTCTGTTCAATTAATTTAGAAAATGGTTAAAATCATATCCATCTTATACATTTAGATACAAGAACTATATAAAAATAAATAAAAATGTTTCTCCGGGGAATCGCATGGTGTTTTATTGCGTAAACTTCTTAGGGCGTCACCACCACCAACAACGCCCTTATTGCATATAAGTTTGTATCCATTTGACCTCTGTGTATTTATCAACCCCTTTCTATTTCAACATGTCGCAGATCCTCCAGGTCCCATCTCGACGGAACCCTTGGTAGTCGACTCCGGTCCCACGCACATCTCACTCTCTTGGGGTAAGCCGCTGCGCGATAATTCTGCGCCTGTTATCGCCTACCGCGTAGATGCTTGGATCGTTGGCCATGAAGGTGGCGCTATGTGGAAGGAGCTGGGCCTAACACCCATCAATTCGTTTGATGCTTTCAATTTGAAGCCGAATGTTGAATATCATTTCCGTGTTACGCCCAAGAATCGCTACGGCTGGGGTCCATCGGTGCAAACTAGTAGTCCACTGCAAGTAGGCGGCGCTGAATGCCTACCAGAATTCGTTAAGATTCTACCCGGTCAGTTGAAGGCCTTGCTGGGCACCCAGCTGATGCTGGAGTGCGCAGTACGTGGTGCGCCACGCCCCCAAATTGATTGGTATAAGGATGGCATGCATATCAGTCCATTAGCAGAACGAATGAGAATTCGACAAATCGGCTCGACCTGCACGCTAATAATTGCGCCAGTTTCAGAGTTGGATGCTGGTCGTTACACTTGCGAAGCCACGAACGCCAAGGGCAGGGTATCGACTTTCGCACGCTTACAAATTGTCTCCGATCTGCGTTTGTATGAAGCCGATACGAAACTAAAGGAAATTATTCATTCAGATAAAGTAGCCCCAGCTGGTGACACGCTGCCCATATTCACAATGCGTTTGCGTGATCGACGCGTGCAAATGACGTATCCAGTGCGTCTGACGTGCCAAGTTGTGGGCTATCCCACGCCTGAAGTATTTTGGTATAAGGATGATCAGCAAATCGTTGAGAGTCGGCGCTGTCTCATTACAGACGATGGGCAATTCCATACAATCGAATTGGCGAGTACTATTTTGGATGATAGTGGAGTTTATACTTGCACAGCTAAAAATGAACTGGGTTCGGTGTCGTGCCATTGCACATTGGTCGTGGATAAGGGCATACGCGCCTACATATCGCCGGAATTCTATATGCCGCTCGATCCTTTGTATATTTACCAAGAAGGACAGGAGATACGACTCACTGCTAAGGTGGAAGCATATCCTACGGTCGGTGTTTCGTGGCACCGCAATGGCGTACGTTTGCGTCCCAGTAGACGCATTTGCGGCACGCTAGACGCCAACGGCTTCGTAGAGTTGGTTATTGCCGATGCTACGTTACACGATGCGGGCATTTACGTGTGTGTCGCTTCAAATGCAGTTGGTAAAGTGGAGAGCAGTTGTCGTGTGGTAATCGAAGAACCCGACGAGGATCAGCAGCAGAAGGGACAGCGGGCTGGCAGCCACATACCGGCGATTGTGAAATGTGACCTACCGTAAGTTGTTTTTAATTAAGCTGATATGCCACGGCTTTTTTTATTGTTTTTATTCTTGTTCTTTCAGATATTCCAAAGAGCCCATGTTTGTCGTTAAGCCACGCTCTAGCGAGGCCTATGAAGGCGATACGGTCATCATATTCTGCGAAGTTGTTGGCGATCCAAAGCCGGAAGTAGTGTGGCTGCGTGATTTCCTCAATGTGAGTACATCTTTCAATTACTAAATAGTTATATAAGTAATAGAAACCATCAGATGTTCGTGGTCTTTTAAAACAGGTTTACAAGACATTCCAAGTTTTGCCTAAAATCTTCTTTATTTCCCAACTCTCATACACAACAATACTTATATATTTTTCAAAAATTGCATTCTTGAGGAGTAAATAAAGACTTCTTTGGCTTGCGACGTTTTCGTGAATGAGCTGTTCAAAACCGAAGAGATAGGTTGAATGTTGAATTGTAAGTAGCACCGCTCTATCGCCGCGAACTTACTCGTAAGATTTATTGTGAGTTGTCTCAGCGGTCCCCACATGGTGGTTTAGACCTGAGAAGTCAGCCGCCACAATATTTTACTCGCCCAAGAAAATATGTACACATATGTTTGTACTTTTGGCTTTTGGTCCTTAAATATAATGAGGGTCAGTGTTAAAATCCAACTGAAGATCAGGCAGCAAAAATTGAAATTTTGTAAAAAAATTTTTTAGGAAAATTTCGCAGATTAATAGCCCATTTAATATTAGTATAACAAAGTGCAAGTTTGCAGTGGCTCAAAATTCAGGTTGATTTTTGACAATCTTCTTCCATACGATGTTGCGCATTTTTTCTACATGGAAAAAACTGCACAAACTATCGGCAAAAAAAAAAAAATCAAAAATCACCGAGAATTTTTGGGCCATTTCGAGCGTCCATTTTATTATACTAAAATTAAATGCCTACCCAAAATTGATTGCTGCTCATACCCATCGCTGAAGCTTCGGCAGAGAAAACTCCCCACCGTTGACAAAAACATGTGGAAACGTTACTTTCAAAGTCATTTTTCTTGAAAACTTATTTACGAACCGTAGGTCTGTTAACTTTCGCACATAGATCCCTAAATGGCGGTTTTATAGAATTCTCTGCCTCGTTTATTCGCATCTCAGAGCCTCACCTGGGCAGCTCATTAGCTGTCTCGTTTTTCTACATACTGCGTTTTTCAGGAACCCAGCAAGAGTACGATACAGCATTTTTAAACAAAGCCCAATTTCACCTCAAAGTGCTTTCAAGACCGCTAGACTATTGACGAAGTTGTTGGTTTTTCTGACTGAGTAGAAGACTAACACCATTCTCTATACATAGCATAAATCTTAGACTAGAAAGCACTGCAGTTATGTGCCAGACGAAAAAACTAGCCGATCAGCATATCTTCTGAATAGAGAGCGACCTCGCTTCCTTGCTGTAAATTTGAATCATCAGTGTAGAGGGCTGTAATACACGTACCATCATCTGCCACTAAGCCCAACGTCCCACTCTGCTCTGGTCGGAAAGCGTATAGGTATTCTCAAATTGAAGCTTGAAACCGACATGATGTAGCCCCTTTGAAGGCCTTCACAGGTAACGACGGCACTGCTGACTACGGTGGTAATACTATGGGTGATATATTTATGGCAACAGCACACAGTGGTTTTCAAAATACCCTTTTACATTGCCGCTAAGTGCTTCTTAACTTAATTCTCCATATATCGCTTTCCACCTAATTTGGATTCTAGACTGATAGGAAGGTGTTTCAGGTCAGATGGATATTGGCCGAGAAAAAGCCGGAACTTTGGTTTTTCTTGTGGAAAAGACCACCTATTTTTTTGGTTTTGGTGGTGTTAATTCATATGCATAAGTTTTTTTTTTTTTTAATTTTCTACTCATTTCGAATCAACTCATCGATATGAGGTAGAATCCATCAAACGAATTGCATTTTCATTAATAGGCGGTTTTTTTCCTCGGAAAAACTACGTTTAACTTCCATTTTATAAAAATTTGTTTAAATATGCAATTTTTGCAATTTTTCGATACTTCCACAGTTTTTTCTCGAAAACTGGACGTGCTAGGAAAATTTTGTAAATGCACTTCAAATCAGCATCAAAAAAATCTATAAGATGAGGCCGACCCCGTTGTTGAGATAAAATAGGTCCAAATTTTGTTGAATTGTACGTCGAAGGCGATGAATGTTTAGGATCTGTGTTCTCAGGAGAGCCCTGTATTATCGGCATAACTTCCCTAAATTTGTGGCCCCAACACTCAGCCATGCAGCAACAAAAGTAAGCAGGCATTTTGAAACAAGCCTGTGGTCCGTCCGAGTTCTTTTCGGATAAGATGTTGTTTAAATGTTAAAGGCGGTTTTCTGGAGCAAGATTAGCTGCCTACTTATATTTATATTTTATACTTATTGTTGTTAGTTTGCTTAAATTACCGTTCCGAATCCGTCTGGTTTCCTTGTTCTAAATCGGCGGTGGGCATCAGCTTGCCCGTTCTAAATCAACTACAAAAATAAAAAAACTACAGTGCCAAAGACGAAACACAGGCGATTTCCGCACCTTAAATTTAAGATGTCCACTGAGTGCTGGTCCATCTTCACAACCAAAGTAGCACCCTCTATACCTTCCCGAATACTACTTTTTGTGTGAGAGATGATTCGCCACTGTATAGTGTCAATATCAGGGGTTTGTAGGCGAAAGAAAGAAATCACTTCTCCTGGCCTCAGATCCGGATAAGCGATCCACCAAATAGTTATGAAACTAGTACTCTGCAGTGCAGCATCAGATCTCTGAAAGGAGCGAGAGCACCTTTCTCCCTCATTAGAGAACTCAGTAGTACCATTTATTCTAAGAACACATTTCGTTATTGGAATCTAATACGCTTTAACCACTATGACAGTGTGCTTTAAACATTGATCAACTTGAAATCTTCTAAAGTTGCACCAGTGGAATACTGCTAATTGCATACTCTTCGGAGCGCGAAGAAATCAACGAATAGTGGCATGCGAAATCACTTTCGGTGCACGCAACAACAGCTGATTGATCGTTACTCTTCCCCCTCTCTTCTACTCCCATTCGAACTCTAAGCTTCTCCAGTAGCTCCAACAGCAACACAACAAGATGAATCAGCTTTGCTGTCAATGGAAAGGCAGCATTTCACTGTCATCATATTTGTGACGTTAATTGACGCATTGTTGTTGCATTGTACGCCGAAAGCGTAAAGGCCCGTTTACATAGAACTTTGGCGTTGCGTTGGCGTTGGCGTCGCTTCAACAGCTGACTATGAATACATGAATTCAAATGCAGCCGTCCACATAGCCAAAATTCGACAACGCTCACGCCAACACAAAGCAAAAAGATGGCCAACTCTCAACTTTTCGCGTGCGTCGCTCGTCAGCTGTTGCGAATAAATAAAATTATGTGAAATATTTTTCCTTTTTAATCAAGTGCGGGCAAGAAATATCGTTTTTAATGCAATTATTGATATGAAATATTAATTTATCTGTCGTTAATATGTTAATTTAGTGGCCCAAGGATTCGCCGCCAAGCGTTCATTGTAGCAAGCATACTTTTAACGTGCGTTCTGTCAAACCAACGCCAACGCCAACGCAACGCCAAAGTTGTATGTAAACGGGCCTTAAAGGCTGCGGGCTGCTGGCTGTTGACTATTGTTAGCTTCAGATTACGTTTTAGTTTAGCAATTGAGCGCTACGCAAGCAAATGTGGGTTGAACGGGCGCGCGCGCCTACCATTAAATACTTATTTAAAGCCTACATATATACATATGTATGTACGTTCGTGTGTGTGTGTGCATATTATATACCAAAGAAAAAACATATGTGCCAATAAAAATATATAGCGTTATTTTCATGAATGATACAAATTGTTATATAGTACTAAGCAATGAAGAACAATAAAAAAGTAAATATGGAATTAACAAACTTGAATAATTATAACAGTGAAACGCCCCAACACAAATTCAGTTGTTGCAATCGACTGCATCCCAACACCCCGCCTCTGCTGTCAATTCCATTTGCAGCAATAAATTAATTTGCAAATTTGGTGTGTTACTATAGTGCGGCGCGCGTGTGGCTGTGTGTGTGTGTGTCACGCGCGCTTATGGTTTGGGTGGCGCTGCGCTTCTACGTCACTCAGTGCGTTCGCAAATGGTATTTCCACTTGTTGCACGTGCGTGGCTGTTGCTCGCCCTCAGCGGGCGTTAATTTGTTTTTGTTTTCGTTTTTATTTTTATTTTTTTATTTTTTGCTTGTATAGCGCTCGACTTTTAACTGGGAAGTGAAGTGTAAATAAATACAGAACTTATGAATAAATGAATTCCAATGCTAATTAACCAGCTGATACATATTAAATAGAAAAAGAAAAAGCAAACAAAAAAAAAATTATTGGAAAACAACAAGATTTCGAGTAAAAAAATAGCGTTTGGGTGGCGACATTGATTGTCTGGCTGGATTTGTTTGTCGCCAAAACATTTTGTTCTTCTGCATCGGCATTACTGTTGAAACTTTCACGCTGCGCAGACGTGCGTAAAACTGCAACAGTCGCAGATTTTATCCTTCCATTTGGATTTAATACAATTCTGGTTTTACAGTTGCTTTTTGTGTGCAAAAGATTTTTAGTGTTTAACTTTCGAAATCCTTCAATAAAAAGAACGCCCTTGAAAGTGAAAATCTGTGCTCTCTCAACAAAAGCAAAGTGTTTAACGCAGTACAAAATTGAAGTGGAGTGGCAGGTAATTTATTTGGCATTCAAAATTTTTATGAAATACACCCCGTGCCAAAAGTATAAGTGTTAGCAATTTATTATTTTGTTATTTAATTTCATTAATTAAAAAAAAAAAAACATAAAACTAAACTTCAAACTTTGTGCAATATTTAAAAAAAAAATTTAACAAAATTTCGTAAAAATTTCAAGGTTTGTAATTACATTTTGAGAATGCCGTTCAATTTTAGTATAATAAAGTGGAAATTTGAAGTAGCTAGGACTTTTCATTGATTTTTCGGTTTTTTGTTGTTGTCGGTATTGTGCATGTTCTTCCATACAAAGTAAGTTCTAGAACTTTTATATGTGGAAGAAAATCAGCAAAAGCAAAAAAAATACTCAAAAATCAACAAGATTACACACCTTCACTTTCACTTAAAATATGTCTAAGAAATCTAATGAAAAAAGCTTAAATATTGACGAAAGTTTTTTTTTAATATTTTACAAAGATTGAGACTTCGATTTATAAGGGTTTTGTTAAAGA
The DNA here is from genome assembly GCF_013731165.1 of Rhagoletis pomonella. Taxonomy (NCBI): domain Eukaryota; kingdom Metazoa; phylum Arthropoda; class Insecta; order Diptera; family Tephritidae; genus Rhagoletis; species Rhagoletis pomonella. The sequence goes on from NW_023461294.1 coordinate 24,615, forward strand.
ATAAACTAAGTACACTGAAATGGAAAGAGTCGTAACTAATTATTTTTTTTTTTGATAAAACAATGTGGGGAGTTGTAATTCGATGAAATCCTACATAGTATTTAATCAAAAAGTGAATTTTAATTTTTTATAAGTTACGACTTTTTGCATTTAAGTGACGATGTTGTTACGTTATTTTGCATTTCAGGTGACGATATATTAATAAAATTGATTTAAATAGCAAAAAAATAAATTGTTAAAACTTTTCGATATGTAAAGCGCTTATAGTTTTGAAACGTATTTATGACTTCTTTAATCATTAAATTACTGTCGTCCTTAAAAATCCATTTTCAAAGGCTTGAAAATAAAACCTTGAGTAACCGGGAACTCGAATTTTTCTTATTCCATGGAAAGCTTTAGTTGGCCGAATCATTGAGTAAAATGCTGTTTGCATCTAATTTAAAGAAGCGATGAAAATATGCTAAACATTTTCACCTCCATGATCTTACTATACCCTGCTTTCCCGGGATGATGCACTGTGGACAATCGTATTTGGTAGGCGATTTAGTACATATATATAGAAAAGCGCCTCCAGACTAGTACCCTGTACTAGTACTTAGACGGCTCGAAAACTCGTTGAGCAGAGAAACAGACCTATGGTCCAGAGCTAGGGTATCGGTGTCAATGGGAAGTTACCCGAGAAAGTTTACATTATACAGCGTGTGTCTTTGACAAAATTTATCGACAAATCGAGCGGTTTCGAGATGGCGAAATCAGGAAAAATAGTATCGTTGGTTAAAAAAATTTCCTTGACGTTTCAGATTACTTTTTTCAAAACTTCAAAATAATGTGCAATAGAATGTTTAAAAATTGTTAAGCTTGATTCCTACTTCTAATCAATCTACCGAAGGAGAAATTCAGAATCGTCTCAGGTATTCTAAAAAGACACTGGGTCATTTCCACAAAACAGTGTTTGAACAAACGATTTCTGCCACTGTAACTCCGAAAAAAACACATTTAGATCCTCTACTCCACTTCTATGCAATTTCCAGGAGACACGAGAGAAATTAAGTGGCCGCAGCACAATAGCTTCCGTGCGGTGTGACTTTATGTGAGTATGCTAAATCCTCTATATGAGCCAGCATGGGCCTTATTCTCGGTGTGCAAGGTGTGTTAGAACTTATATGCTGGTATTGCAAAGTAGCTCTTATTAATAAAAAGGGTTTTCAGATTTAGATTATGGGCATTTTGAACGCTTGTATTTCCTTCAATTTGCGCTCCATAGAATGATTTTTATGCGATGGAAGATGCACAGTTTTTGGTCGTGAGGATGACGAGAAGATTCATCATTGCTGACTTATTTTAACAAGTTTATCATTTCCCCCATTTCGTTTGCGTTTTGAGCGTTGGATGGATTTTCATTAGTGTTGTGGGTAGAGGTGAATAAACTCGTGGCTGTCGAGGAATATTTGACGTCATAGGAATAATACGGTGTTCACATGAGGCGAGTTAAGGGCAACTTTTAATTGAAAGCTACAATCGACTGGAGTGGAGTATAATAGTAGACTTGGTAACTGAACTCCAGGCATCGAGATTTATACATAAAAATCATTAAATTGTTATTAAAACAACCGAATTGTAAAATAATAGCTAGAGAAAATATCGCCTATCAAGGCGATGCCTTCAAAGAATAAACCGTTTTTTCGCTTTCCTGTAAAATTTGAGAGCCGTAAGATAGGCGGTTTTGCAATTGGGCGATGGGCGGTTTTCCAAAAACATCGACGATATATATTATACACATAACATATGTATATTTTAAACCATTCTTTTCTCACCAAGAGGTAGGAAATCAGCCACTGCCTGATCTGGCAAACAAATTTTTTTGTGTCGCGGCATGATCTGTATATCAGTTTGAATACAGTTAAACGGGTGTTCAAATATCTTTGAACATGAGTACATATCTGCCTGGGTAATAAAATTTAACATAAAAAGTCTATATAAAAGTCTAAGTCTATTTAAATAGAAGACAATGTACAATTTAAAATCTCAGGAAATACAATTGTGACCATACCCACCAAACAATTTTTGTAGCCGGCAATAAGAAAACATTTCGCCCTCAGAAAGAAATTTGCCATCGTATCGATTTCCTATTACCAGTCGCTCTAAAACATCCGCCGATGGTAGCTCGCCTGGGCGAGTCGTTTTCTTATTACCTGAATGAGTCATTTTCTTATCGCTTCAGGCGATATTTGGAATAATTTTATTCTTTTTAATATTTCAATTATTTTTGTTATACAAAATTGGAACTTAAATAGAAACGGAAATAATTCTTTCTTTCCCTATGGGGCTTCCTATTTTTTTAATCCTGTCCTTGGTAAAAATTATACGATTTTGGATAATACTGTTGACGCGAAATTTATAAGTTTGGGAATTTTGGATAACTTATTTATTCCAAAGATGAAAGAAATGATGTTGCCGATTTGTCACCACAGCAATAAATCGGTGAGTCGCCAATTTGTTGCCATTGCCTCGACAAATACATACATACATACGAATATG
>NW_023461295.1:0-8280 GCF_013731165.1 Rhagoletis pomonella
AACATATGTGTAAGCGCCAATCTATTGTTATTATTATTATTATTATTTAGTACTAAGTTAAACTCCTCTCCACTTAACCCATGCCAACTAATGTTATTTCACCTCAACTCAACTAACATAAATTAGCCTTAATTTTAGCGGTTGAATTTCCACCGCTAGGCGAAGTTTATTTTAATTCTTTAAAAAGTTATTGCTAAAAGGCGAACAGCATAACGCTAAGACCTCCTCGTTAGCAGATCTTTCAATTAGTCCTCCGAAAGACAGTAAAGAGCTTTAAAGATAGTTGCCAGAATTGAAAGAGGGTGTCCAAATACGATGCATCAGAGGGGTCCAAAATACGATACATCAGTCTCTTTTATTTCTATACCTCAGTAGATTGTAATGCCAAATGTGTGCAACCACTGTTAGATGCTAGTTTTCTATAAGGTTGCGCAAGTTAAACTTTTTCTTCTAGTGTGGCTTGGAAATAAAAGATACTGACGCTTTGTATATTGACATTTTGGAATGCACCAAGACTTTTGTCTTTCGAAAGACTGTGGAGAGTTGAAAGACAGTGGCCGGCATTGTAAGTCCCATTAAAATCGATCGATGGCTTCATATTTTCGCCACTATTGATTATCTGCTGGCCATAGTGCGGTGATGCCAGGTCTGCAGCCACATTGATAAAATCTAAGAAATTGGTTCATAACGGGCTGCAGTCTCTCACACAGTATCATCGATAAGCAGGGCTGTCGAGAGCCGAACCGGGCCCGGTACATGATGCGTTCATGTGCCCCTTGAAAAATAAAGTCTATTCAGTGAAACAACATTAGTTCAACTGTTCAATTCAAATTTTCTATCTTATTGAAGATATACATTTATATACTTATACTATGTATAGGTAATAGATATTGTTGCACTTATGCATACTTTGTTAGTTGGATTGGGTATAATTAACTACATCTAAATATGTTATCAGAAATTGAATCAGTCGAAGAAAACCTTTTGGTCGGCGAATATGGAAATTACTTAGTCGAAATTTATGCTATGATCAAGCCTGGACTCCAATGATAATGCTTCCAGACTTGTCAATCGAATTTATCCCATGGTAGAACGTAAAAAAATTTTTAATCGAGACAACAGACTCAAGAAATGCTCCCCTTCAACCACACTGAAATAGGAAATAGTACTTCCATCTTCATTTCTTGAACTTCTGTTTAGCAATCGTAATGGTGTTAGCGAAATCCCAAATTTGCTACGTGGATTGCTTTGAGATGGATGATTACTTCTATTAAATCCGTAGAAATGTCCACGCGATAAATCTCAAACGTCATAGCAACGTCACTGGAAGTACTTCACATGCTGTCGTGACCCAATATTCTACATACGTACACAGGTTGGTAACCGTATCTCACACATAAATAAGTAGGTTTCTCACCTTGCTCAGGGTGTATGCAAGAGTAAGAATGGAGTACAGTCCAGTAACTGCATATAATTGCCTTACCAGTAGCACATTGTACCTCACTCACCAATACTAAACATTAAAATCTCAGTGAATAAAACCGTTATCATCCTTATTTCGGCTTTACTTTATTTAAGCCAATTTCATAATCTCTTAAATTGCAACTTATGAGAGCCGAAGAGCAGAAAAATATATAAATTCGCTAAAGTATACTCAAGAGACTACGCGAACGAGCCGAGAAATAAAAACAAAAAAAAACCGAAAAGAAAAAATTAAACAAAACAAATATACATGTATTAACAATTAAAGAACGAAAACAAAAACACTGCTAAAACATAGCAACAAACAAGAGTGAGAGTGATTTTCCTACTGCCACAATAACAAAGCTGAGGAGGGTGATGCTAACCATATGAGAAGTATTAAGTGGATAAGGTGGCAACAGAGAAGAACAGATGGACATAGCTAGCACTGCGTGTGCACGTGTGTGTGCATGTGAGGCTAAAACACTTCCCTGCAGAAACAAAAAAAAATCAGTTGATTAAAATAACCAACTTGTATTCACTTTTATGCGGGATTTCGAAAAATAACTAGCTTCTAATTAGCTATGACAAAACTAAATTAAATTAGTTGTAAAGTCATGCAGGTGTCATGCAGACGTTATCGGGACTTTGTTATCTTTACAAGCATCTTTTTCGAATTCAGGACAAAAAAAAAAACAAAGATCGAAATTTTACATTATTATTTTGATATGACTGATGGAATTCAAATGTGCGACCACCTACAAACGAACATGTAACCGAATAAAAAATATAAAAAATAGAAAAATCTTTGTTGTTGTCAGTTAATGTCCAATGTTCATAGTACTATGAATATATGAGGCATAAGATGAATAAAAAGTAGTTAGCTACAAGTTAGTTGACATCTAATGCAGAGGAATCTATTTTGCGGCCATCGCCCTTCAAAAGTAGTTATTTATGGCCAAAAGAAATAGTTAATAAATAGTTACCACTAGACGACCGCTAGTTAGTTAATAGTTAGGTACAAGCTACTCCCATTCCCTGCAGGGTTTTTTATTATAGTGTGTGTATGTGCGTAGCTTTGTAAGTGACCAATTCAAGTGAACTTGAAGCAGCGATTTGGTATGCTCAAGAAGTGCTATTAGAGCAGTCGTATTAAGAGGCTAATAATGAAAAAAAATGGCAAAAGCAAAAAGCCAAAAGAGAAAAAAATAAAAAATTAAATCGATGAGCGGTAAGCAATCAGCTGAGAACGCGCTTAATGCAATCGCTGCCGCAGAGAGTGGCGTAAATGCTGCAGGAGCAGGCAGAGCAGCTGTAGCAACAGCAACAATTGCTGAGGGTAGCGCATGCGGTTTTGCAGAGTTTATTGCAAGCAATGGCTACTTTTTTGCAAGTTGCTGTGCATGCTGTACAATGCCAGTTATTTTGCACGTCGCTTTATTTTAGAGCTAACTGCGCTCAGCTCAGCTGTGAGTTGTGTTTTGTGTGAGCGCCACTTTTCGCCTTTTCGCTTTTGCTGGTTTTGCGGTTTTTACTGTTGCTTATTGCCTTCTGTGTGTCTTGGTCTTGGTCTGGAGTTCATGTTCTGCAGATTACAAAGCCTGTTGCTGGTCTAACTGGCACACGTACATGTGTATGTACACATACACATGCACACACGTGGAGCCCATATTTTGCTATCAATTTTTAATTTCAGTTACAGAGTTTCAGCGTTTTGGCGTTTTGTTTCTGTTTTAGATCATTTTAGTAAGTCAGTTAAATGCGGACGCTAAAGCGATACGGACGCAGAACTTGACTTGAGCGGAAAGCATTTAAAACGTTTGGCAGTGACGAGAGCTAAAACAGTGCATAAGAGCAACCGCAACGGCAACGAAAGCAGCAGTACTCGTAATAGCAGCAACGGTGACAATACTTGAAAGACGGCTCTGCTCGCAAATATTACAAAAATAAAAAAGAACAGTGAACAACAACATCAACAAACGTTTCTCGTTTAACAGCTTCTAATAAGAAAGAGAACACAAAAAACAACAACGCACACAGGGAATATTTAAACATATTTGGTAGTTTTATTTCGGGATGTTGAGAATTTTCCTACGATTTTTCGTAACAAAAAACATTTGTTTTTCCATTTGGTTTATGTGATTTTTGTGTGTTTTTCTTTTACTGCTATTCGTTGTGGCGAAACGTGCGCGTTAAAGTATTAAAACAAAAACAAAAAAATGCAAAAGTAAAAGTCAAACGACCGCTGGGAACAAATTACATTACATATTTGTGTTAGAATTTATGATTGCGCACAGCAAAAAGAGTTAAAGGTGTTGGCGTAGTGAACACACAGCTGAAAACCGATTTAAGGACATTCTAAAAAACGAGTATACCGCGACGTGTTAATTAATTCATAAATTAAATTATTCGAACCAGTCAGTTAAATTCAGTTTTCAGAGTGTGTGCCGCTCTCTTTTTTTCCAAAAAGTATCTAACAAATAAAATACGAAAATTAACTGCGATTTTTAAAGACAGATTTTCAATCACGACAAAAATACGCGCCAGATGTTGCACAAGTATCATATTTTGAGAGGTGTAAATTAAGGCTAATTAAAAAACGCGCTCGCTAAAAAAGCGCTCACAAAAAAAAAAAACAAAAAAGAACATAAAACTTAAAAAAAAATTAAGTAGATTAAAAAACTTGGTCAAGTGAACTAAATGTATTATTTTTAGCACAACGCAAAGAAAAAATACAAAATTTTTAGTAACATTCATAAATCAGTCAGTTAGCTAGTTAATCACTCAATCAGTTAGTCAGCCTCTTGCAATAAGAATAAGTAAAAACAGAAACAAAAAAAAAAACCAACGCAAATTTGTACATTGCAAAAGTTCATGCAAGCCATATTAACGCCAAGTAAAACTGTTTAAAGTGTAGAAAAGTACGAAATAACTAGAAAAAAAACCTGCAGTTGAAAACTAAAAACATAGCCAATTAAAAAAAAAACACAAACCAAAACCAAAATAAATAAAACTTAAACAGTAAAAATAAGCAAGCAAACCTAAAACACCGAAATTGTGCCAAAACAAAGACGAAAAATAAAATCGCCGAAAATTTGTTTGCAAAATTGCTTAGCAAATCCGTGCGATACGTTGCACAGCTGCTTTGCGAACGCCTGTAGAATTTCGAATCCGACTTCAAGTGTTTAAAGTGTGACACACTGCGGCGCGAAATCCGCGAAATCCGCAAATCCAAGCAGCCAGCCACGAGCAAAACACAAAGCAAATTTAACAAAACCTCAATTCAAATTAAACAGCAGCACTAAAGCGTCAGCGGTTTGTGCCAGTAAGCCAACTTTCCAAACAAAAATTTTCTCGCAAAATAATTAACAGCAAGTAGTGGCATTAACTGCATTTTAAAAACCGCAAACGATGGTGTTAATAAATTGAGGAAAGAATACAGCACTAAAGGAAAAAAAAACAACTGATTCTTTGGAATTTCAAATACAATAAATTTGGGATTACTCAGCTGCATTAATCGCGCGCATCGTCGCATCGTCGACCGCAGAAAGCACTGGCTGCAAAGGCGCGCTTTATATTCTGTTGGTAAGTTTTGCAAGTGTGTTGCAGAAAAGTTTTCATAAAATATATATCTAAACTTTATAAAGGAACACAAAAGACTGCATATTTACGTAGTACGAGCCATCATCTAAAGTTCAGTTAACGTAATTTTAAACATGTCAATTCATTAAAGCTCTTGTTGCTTACGCCCCGAAATGCCAATGATGCTCCAAAATAATTTGCAAATATATTTCTCTTTTTCCATTTGTTGGCTTTGTTTTGTTTAATTTTGATTTTGTTGGCATTAAGATTAATTTAATTCGCTAATGCCAAACTAGTAAAAAATGACAGCGTAAATATGAGTATGAAATTATCGCAGGCAAACGTAGCGAACTCGCTGCTAAGCAACTACATAGTCAGTCGACGATGGCACTGATCTCAACGCTGTACTACAGCTGCTGTCTGCATTGTTGCCACACCGCTTTGACTGCACTGTGTGCTATTTGTTGGCAGTGTGTTGTTACTTTAATAGGCATAACATCCGATTTCAAAATAGAGACTTTTGGTAAGAGCCACAGCTGATTTTTTCACTTAAATTCTTCTTTTTGGTTCTGTAACGGCCTAAGCGATTTTGGCCGAGTTCAATAAAGTCGAAGTTTATCGTGGATTTAAGGTGGATTTGAAATCTACGTGGAGATGGTCTAAAGCAGTGGCAGGCACCGGTCTGCCCGCGCGCGAAGCTCTTTCAAGATTTGTATATATTTAGTATAGAAAGCTTGAAAGAGCTTTGCCCGCATGAAAGCTTATGCCCACCACCGGTCTAAAGTTAACTCTTAATCGGTGATCGACACCGCCTTGCCCGCGGTCAAAGCTCTTTCAAACTTTCTTTACATTTTGTGTAGGCGCTGCAGAGTAAAAGCTCTCTCTGCTCATCGCCGTTCGAAGGTCACTTTGACAAAGTCCCGTCATTTCGCTGACGCTTTAGCCTTTCACACAATACGCTCGATAAAACCTTATAGCTGACGCTAAGAAGGCTAATACTTAAACTCCAGTCATCAGGCATGAATTCATTGTTTTTTCCGCCGCAAAATTGCTATTCGTATCCGTCGTCATCGACTGGGTGCTCGGGTTCATCTACTATGCTGGCTGCTACCATTCAGCGGTGGGAAAAAGGGTTTCCTTCATAATTTAAGCAAGCTCTGGAAATCGATTACAAGACCTCCGTGTTTGTTCTTACAGGAATTCGTCCTGGTCTCGAAACCTGCCAAAAGTCGTCCTACTTCCGAATAAACGCTTTCGCCGTTCTTCCTCTCGCTTAACTTTTCATGCTTTTCGCACTGCCTTATTTCGGCCTCTCTCTCCTTATAACTGAAAATACGACTCGAGTCCCTATTCAGTTCCCTTTATCGGTCCCACGTAGCTTGCATTTTGCCCGACCGCAGCATGGTGGTGAAGCTGTTTGCAAGCTTATACACGAAGAGCTCCACCCGCAACGTCTGAGACAGGCCACCAATGGCATCGTAACCACATTCGAGTAGTCTGATTAAGAGGTACGAGTGAAAAAAAGCAAATATAAAGGACATCTCAGGACATCTCACTGTAGGAAGCCTCTCATGGCCGTAATTCTCGCGCCTGTATTTACCAAATGCGCTGCGGTTATTTCGCGTTTACGAAGGATGGCCTCGACTGAATAAAAAAGGGTTTGTGCACCTTTGGACCAGTGCCCTGGAGTTAGATTTAGAGTTAGATAGACATTAATATCGAAAGCGCCTCGATAGCGAAAAAGCTTACAGTGCAATCTTCTAAGTCTCCACAGCTCTTTCAGTTACCTAACAGATACTGTGGGTATGATTCCATCAGGAACGTGTTCGAATCGGTTTTGCACCTATAGATAAGTTCGTAAAAATGGTTTTGAGTACCTTCGAAACGGGGTTTCATTTAGGTTCAACGGTTAAAGGTCAGTTAATTAGTAGAAAAAGCAGTAAACTCGTTTTGAAAATGGACCGATTCCAAACCGTTTCACGTTTCTGGCATCCATTGATTCCCCTTTGACATAAGCAAATTGGGTGGAGTCTTAGAAATTGGATAAACACGATTTAAATCTGATGTGAAGGTATTTATACAGTTTTGAAGACAAAGATAGTCAGGCTTAGTTATAGGTCTACACACTTACATAAATCAAGGGGAATATTGAATGAGAAATGTGCTGTGCTACCCTTTACAGTATGCTTTCCCAGCTGCAGCTGTCCCTAAATCCACACATATCAGAGGATAGTTGACATCCCAAATGCTTCTTGGAAATAGTGCTGGGATCATAATAACACCACCTGCAGGATCCTACCGCCATATCTTCTATGGTATCTCAATGTGAGGAATATTTTCTATGAGGTTATACTAGACAACTTGTCCTGTTCTTACAGAAAAATGGAGAAATGCACTTGAAGATGAGTCGCGCATTTGCTTAAGTTAATGCCTTCAGGATTTCTCTAGGAACAACTAATAAGTTTGTTGTGGGCTGTAAGAGCAGTTAACTTCTCCCAGAATATCGTAAAGGGATATAAAAATTTAAATAGTCAGCCATGTTCTGCAAATCGTACGATTTGAAATGGGTTCGATTTACTAAACCTATTTTGGAAATTTCTTAACCAAAGAACAAACATTTTACATTTATTCGATGGATATGACGTAGATGATGTCTCTTTAGCAATTTCCATTTAAACTATTTATTAGCTCCTCTAGTACCATAATCGCCCTCCACGTTGAATAATTTCGGAATTGAGAGTGAGTGAGTGATAAAATAATTATCCTTATTTTCCCTGTAACAACGCTGTGATTTTGAAGCCTCATCATTGGACTGACCTACAGTTAAAACCCAACGGGTTTCTCAATTTAAGGTTTTGTTTAAATCTTTACTGATTTTGTGATGATTGGGAAAAATACCAGAACGCCAAAAGCGCGTATATTTTTCATCTTCCAAGTTTGCTTTCAAAACACTGTAACTTATTGGCATCAGCTGGCCTTCTCCTCTTACAGTTTTTGCCAAACCAGCACGGTTGTTAGAGTTGCAGAGCTTACCGTGAATCTTGTTGCACTAATACGCTAACATGTGCACGTAATAGATACAAGTACATAAGTCTGCATGTTTATACTCGTATATGTACGCGAATATGTTTATGTGAAAGATTGAATGATTGTGCGTTGTTGAACAAAAGAAATGCCATGCAAAGATAATAAAATTTGTTGCATATCTATGTATATGTACATATGTTGTACGCGCCA
>NW_023461295.1:8680-20940 GCF_013731165.1 Rhagoletis pomonella
TTATTATTATTATTATTATTTTTCTTGCATATTCGTCGAAAATTAAAAATCGTTAAAAAAATTGTGGCCGCAAATGAAATAAAATGTAATTCTCGCGTGTCTACAGTTCGATTGCTGAGTGCGTGTAAGTGTAGAAGTGTCTGGTAGGAAGTTTTCGCATTGACTGATGGACGGGCGTGTATGGCATGAAAAATGAAACGCCAAAACTCATAGGTAACAGCAACAAAACACGCCTAATGAAGAATTGCTATATAAAATAAAATATTGATTATTTGCTGTGCATATGTTAAAGCGGTTTCTGTTAGTTTTTGGATAGTATGTACAGTTTACAGGCTGCGTAAAAAAATATGTAAACAGCTAAAATTTCATACGTCCATTACAAACAGAAACTTGGACAAAATGCAAACCACTACTAGTCATATCAAGATTAACGCATTGGTATAAGGCTAATGCAGCTTGATATCACTTATGTATTTGTGGGAAGGTGTGTTTATATGTGTGCACAAATAAATTTGAGCTAATAATAAGTTAAGTTTCAGCTTCAATCGCTTTAATGCTGCTGCTGACCGCATACAAGTACTAGGCGGTAAAATTGCTGCCAGTTGAGGGGTTCAAAGTTGCGCTTGCTGCCAAGTAATTGTGGGCTTTTATCTTCAGTTGTGGTTAGGCTAAAAAATGGTTAGTGTTGGTGTTTGATATCCAATTCATTTATATGTGGCTATTGTTGTATATACCACACATATAATTATATTAATACATGCATACATATTTAAGTTTGTACGTGTGTGTAAGCCTAGTAATACTTGTCTACTTATATACCCTCCAACTCCAAATACCTATAGCATTTACTCTCCGATTAATACACACTCTATAGAATAAATTGTTATTGGTATTTTAGTCATGTTAGTTACAACAACATTTGCTTTGAAAGCACTGCTAAGACCGATGTTGCTTTGTTTTAGTTGCTTGACGCCGCCATCAATTGTTGAGTGGTACGAGTATTTGTTGACTAGCCAGTACGTGTTCATTTGCAGCATGGCATATACATACATACTTGCATACACACATAGATTGTTAAGCATGTAGCTAACTACATTTATAACTATGTTTCATGCCAGTAATACTGAACTGTGGCAACACTGTTGCAACATTCATCGTAATGCCGTCTAGCGTGGCAGATTAAGAGTCAGGTAGTCAGCAAAGAACTCAATGCAGAAGTGTTTGCTCTTTTATGGTATAATGATGCAAATATGCTTAAGCTTGAAACAATTCATAAATTAACAGAAACGTTATGCTTTGATTATATTATGTACATAGTATGCGATGGTAGCTTGATCTCAAAAATCCTCATTGGTAAGTACATACGCTTTGCTGCAATAGGATTAATATGCCAACGTATCTGCTTCGATTTTTGGTATTTTGTTATATGTAACTTTTTCTTTGATTGCAATGTACCCGTAGTGAGTTCTTGAGAGCATGCTCAAAAGTGGATTTAAGAGTTTCACGGTTAAAGTTGCGTCCGATAATGAGCGCACTCGTTGTGCTGATCAAACAAGCCTTGTCTTTAACTTTTCTAAGCTTCTCAGAGCTAGGAACGAATTTGGAATCTATGAATTTTCATCCCTTTTCGCCGCACATAGGAATATTTGTATAGAAAATTCGGTGAAAGTCGGAACTTTGGCAAAAGCCCAGTTAAACATAGTTTTCCTGAAGTTAAATAATTGATCTATTAAAAGGTAGCCCTGAAAACTCCCCCACTCTATTGTTCTACTCGTTTCTGCGGTATTTGTGTTTTAGTGAAAACCTATTTAAACAAGAAACCTTTCGGAAATGGAAGAAGAAGGCAAGTTTTATCATTGAGAACTTAATTTAAATCAATTGCTTTGATATTTTGATATTTTTAAAAATAAATATTAGTTCACTTGTCAAGTTTTGGTTTCTTGAAGTATTTGTAATTACAATTGTTGTTGGGAAATTACAACAAAAATTACGAAATCTCATGAGCTCCATTTTTTTTTTTCGAAGAACGATAGGCGATGAGTCGTTAAAATGTAATTTTAGTTTTTATTTGCAGACATTTTCAGAGCCTAATTATAAAGGGAGTCGATTGACGCATTGTTAAAAAGCTGTAAATCTGACCTTTAATTCGGTAAAAGTGACATAACTTTCGAATATTATTTGTCAAAGGTCTATTGCAAAACCCAATCCATCTCTAGCTTTTTTCGACCGACTTTTTTCTTCGTCTCAAATTTTAAAGTCCTTGGCAGATCCCCTGAAGGACTATCAAACTAAAAAATAATACAATCTACTCAGCTTCTAGGAGAATGTTTGAGTCTCTTGGATTAGATTAATCTGAATAAGCATTAAAATTTTAGCAAGAAAAAATTCTACGCAATTCGCAATTATTCACAATCACGTGCCAGTGTGAAAGATGGAAGTTCAAATCCGAACTCGTCAATCTAAATATGTTCTAGAAATTTGAATGCTGTACTTGCTTTATCTGAAAAGGTCTCTCTCTGGACTTATGGGAACTGATGCATAAATATTTCACGAAAATGATCCTAAGATAAGTGTAATTTGTCACTTCTCTCTTATTATTGAGTAAAAAACATATAAAAAATTGTTTGCCGATTTTTCTATGTAAATACTCCTTTGTGCGCCGTTTTTAATGCGACAGTTTATTTTTCCGATTTTTATTATAGTAAAAAATCCGTTTTGGCTACGGTTTTGCCAAAAACTCTCTTTCGTAGCAGGACATTTCCACCTTGTACTTGTCTTTTTAAAATATATACCCTTGGCACTTTAGCCTGCCAACTCTTTAGCTGGAAGGAAGCCATGATTAATCCTCTCCAGGGCGGCAAAGTAGGATCGACGCATCCCACGCTGGACAGTTTGTTTGTCTACTAGCTCTCTGTTATGACACAATGACCCGGTACTTACATATATAAGATGAAAAGCAAACAGTTAAGTCACCCCATTAATCGAATTGCGGTAGTTGTTTTTCGAAACAGATTCCAAATCTTAAAGACGGGTAAGTCTAGTTCAACCGCTTCGCGCGCTCTTTCCACCTGAAAGACACTGAAAGACGGAATGGCTTTGTGATCCAAGAAATTTTGAAAATACACTTCCACTGACCCTGTTTTTCAGCATTACCCCAGTTTTACAACTCTATACTTGGGAATAATACTTCATGATACGTACTTTCTGTTAAAATTTGGCGTTGGTACACAGTAACCTATGAGTATACTGAACAAGCAATATGAGTACCGTCTAGTAAAGTGGTGTGACCATTCTGAACTACTTCAAAGCCGGTTAGTCTAGTCATTAATTACTATTGGCTATGCAATGCCATAGGGATTAGTTTGAGGCATTTCCTCAGTCTCGTATGAGATTGTTACTGCTTTTTGGGCATTATGTGTGCAACTTTACAATTACTGAAGTACTTACTATTGTTATAAGCTTTACATATTTTCTTAAGGTGAAACAATCTTCTTCTAAAAACTCAAGAGTGGAAGCCTTCTATCTGTCGACTTGCAGGCCTGTCAGGTGGGGTTGGTGTACTCTCTCAACTTCTATGAATAATACCGGCGAACCAACTGTTGCGGCGCTTGGCGATGGATGGATAAGTGGTTTTTGTATACACCGGTGGTGTTGCGGTAATAGGATAGGGAAAATTTCTTCACACCTTGTGACATATTTTGAAGGCCGCTCTTGCTTCACTAGTTATCTGGACCAAAAACTGTGGTCCTGATGTGAACCCGCCTAAAACTGTGGTAGTCCTTTTTAAATGCCTGAATTTAAGCGCACTGTCGGGGATCTAGGAGTAATTATCGACAGTAAGCTGCTCTAGAATGACAATACAGCAGAACATATTAAGAAAGCCACGACAGTGCTTTTCACTTGTAAAACGGCGATTGGTGCACTATGGTGTCTCTCACCTAGGATGATTTACTGGATCTACACGGCCATTGTGCATTCGTTCTCGCTCTACGGAGGCCTAGTCTGGTGGCTTGCCCTTAGTAAGTAAAAATCGGTTGAAACACGCCAAAGGGTACGAAGGTGTGAGGAGCTTTGTGTAAGCGCAGCTCCGTGCTTTTCACCTACTGAAGCTCTGAATGATATTCTAAATCTGCCTCACTGTATGTAATTGATAGCCAGTATTATAGGATACAACTCATATTGGTGCCTGGACACCGAGATATTGAGGGTAACTGCAAAGCTGACGAATTGGCGAAGAATGGTACGACTGCCCAATTCTACCGGGTAAGGACATGGTAGGTGTACCAATGGGCACTCAGAAAACCCCTCCGTCTGCGAAACCGTGAGGTTTACATAACCCTCTTGCATATGGCAACACAATCGGCCTACTGGCCTAAGTGTAGGGGGAATTACTATATCTAGCGATTCCAACCTACATACGCACCTACCTAAATATTCGCTTTTTATTTTGCAACCGTCGGTATACGGATGATGTATCCCTTTGGGGGTAACAAATTCCCCACCCAGTCTTTGTTCGCATCAAAATAAGAAAAAATTGGAGAGTCATAATTTTAGACTTAATTTTTAACATCCTTCAAGATCGTATTCAAATTCGATTTATCATTTTGTAAAATTAATGAATAATAAAATTTCCGTCTCCAGTGTCTGCATTTTTTTTTATTATTTATTCTTAGCCTCGGTTTAGCAATAAATACATTGTCTTATAGGGTATTTTCGAAATTGGTATTTTTTTTGCATCCCACAAAATTTTCCGCTTGTCTATGAAACTTGTTTTGAATGCCTCAAACAAGAAATATCGATATTGCTTACTTCATTCACTTCGGTTTGTGTAAATACAAAACAATGCAAACGCCGATTGGCAACAAATGCATGTAAAGTAATTAAATGTTGCAGCTTGAGCAATCTCTTAAGGTGCGCAGCAAAAGACAAGCATGTGCACAGAAGATAAGTAGTATATAAGTATGTATGTATGTACGTTGCTATGGAGGCAAACAAGCAGAGACTTTGAAGGTGCATTCCATCGACTAGCAACAACAGACAGAGAAGCCACTAACAAGCTCTTGAAAGGAAAAAAAAAATCAATAATAAAATCACCAGTTCGCTTGCAAAATTCCGCTGGCGCAGCTTTTGATTACCCGCCGTCAAGTTTAAAAACATAAAATAAAATAATAGCTATACTTAGCTAGCATGCGAAATAATTAGATCAAGTTAATATGAAATAAACTAACGACCTATTTCAATACAAATACTTAACAAAAATGTAGTTAAACAAAATAAGAGACACTGAAAGCACCAAAGTGCAATAAACTTTATGAATTTCATTTTATGAAAACTGTATACAAATCACAAAAAAAAACAATAAAAAATTATACTAAACTAGTACGAGTCGCAAGAAAGGAATTCATACTTGAAAAATAGAGTAGCGAAGAAAAAATCGTCAGAGTTAAATGCCATCAAGCTATTTGTATTACCAGCATAAATCACCTCAATTAGAGGCCAAACAAATAACCGCGAACAGACGAGGTACAGCAACAGTAACAAGAGTGTTTTTGGTTTTTTGCATGCCTGCCACTATGTGAACTGTTCGAGTCATGGTTGGTGGTGGCAGCCCAGAAGTGTCAAGCCAATGCCTTCTGCGCCGTCGCACCGTTGTGCGCAACAACAAACTATCTACAATCATATGGCAGCTATGACTCGCGTTGCATAGAGTGTGATCGTGTGAGCAATCGCACGCACTCATTGCCAGCCGGTGAGCTGGTAAAGAGCAGCAGCGACACGACATACGTATAAGAGCTGCCAAATCAGCTGGCACAGCAGCGGGTGCATTGATAAGATTTGTTTTCGTTTTTGTTGCTGTGTTTTTTTGTTGTCCTGTGTCATTTATGCAAATATTTTTTTTTGTATATTTCTAGGTGCATTTGCACTGAACTTGGTATAGGCGCAAAAAAATATGTGTATTTTTTTTTGTTAACGCACCTTTTTCTTGTTGTGCGTTTTTTTTAACACGTTGTATTTCAATTTTCCGCTTTAATTTGCATATGTCATTTTAAATGGTCATGTGCGTAGTTAGAAGTAATTTATGTGCATGTACACAATGTGAATATTAGCTGCGGTTTTATTACAATTCGAACTGCATTGCATGCTTTGGTTTGAGTTTATTGAACACTTTTGTAATTTCTGGTAATACATTTTTATATAAATATTTATAAAGGTACGCATAGCAGGTTATAGCAAACTACTGACATGATTTATTCACCTCAGGCTTGACTTTATTGCCATTTTAAGGGCAGGCAAGCTATTTAATTGAGCTTAGAATAATTAGATTTTTTTCAATGGCATACAAAGCTTCAAATTACTACCCAGGAAGGTAGTTAACAGAACAGAAATAATTACAAATCGATGGTCATCAATGAGACAATTCAAAATTCAAAAAATAAAAGGCCCTACCTGTAATCCTGCCTGTACATCCTTAGACATGAATTAGACATGAATTAGACAAAAACATGACATGCTTAACAGTAATAAGGGTTTTTTTGTTTTGAATTTTGAATTGCAGAGAACCACCGATATATACATACTGCTGGATAAATTTCATGAGCAAAGCTAACAGTTCTTTTACATTTACGTTTAAAAGCTTTGAATTAAGCAGTAATAAATAAATAAAAAAACTGTTAATATACTTTTTAAAAACTTTTTAAAAATTAGAAAATAATAAATATATCTCAGTCTCATAGAATTTGTTTTGATAACTTTTAATTTTGAAATTTCAGCAATTTTCGGGATTAAAAAATTTTCAATCCCGGGATCCCGAGATTTTTCGGGATTTCGACCTTGTCACAACTTTTCGCATTTTACAGTAGGTCCGCCTTTTTCAAAACACACAGATTCATTGTTACCACATTTGGTCTTAGGGGAGCCTTAGTAAAAGAGTACGTAATTTGATGTTTAAATATTTTTATTCTAAAATATCTATATTACTTGTCAAATATTTGCAGAAATCCTTTTTCCAAAAAGGCCAACAAAGTATAATGAAGAACAACTCTGCCACACTGTAAAAGCTTGTTGTGTTTTCAATTGCTACCAGATTTTTCATTATTACATAGTTCTTGCACAAAATATTTGAACAAGTTCAGGTATTCAGGCAGGTCCTGAAATTCACTTCCAAGTGCAAATGGCTCAAGTTCACTTTGAATCCCAATTTTGGTGTTCTGTATTTCTCGTATTTCAAGTCAAATGAATCCTTTTTTTCGTTTTCAACATCTTTCTGTAGTTTGAATCAGTAAAAATGGATTTTGGGATACCATTATGGATTATTTAATTCCATCTCGTCTATCATTCGATCAAATATAACATCGTCAAAAGCTTATCGCTACAAAATGTATTCAATACACAGTAGCGTATGGGCTCTCTTTATCGGCTGCTAGTACCCAGCGCCGCATTGTGGGGTCCGTCCACAATGTGCATTGCGTAATTCATACAAATAATTTATTAAAACGCCCAATTTAAAATTGTAATGCACATTGCAGGCAGTCTGCTTACATTGTGCATTACAATTTAGAAACGAATGTATATTGTGATGAATGTATATTGTGTTCGGTCACATCTAGGGATGGCAAAAAATAAAATAGTCGATAAACGATTAGTCGAATTTTTAAAGGCTCTTTTTTACAGTGAGTATTCTCAAAAACATCCTTAATTAAAATAAAATAACGGTTTTTAGCGCCGATAATTATTTATTATTTAACCATGTTTGCAAAAACGAAAGTTTTGATAATAGTTTTGTCGTTAAGCGGTTACGTTTCTCGGCGGCTGTAGCACCAGCTTTTGAAAGAGGCCCTCAGCATGCTCCGATGTACCAACTAAATGACAATATTTTTCCAAATTCCGTAAAGTTTTGAGAAAACAGTTTTCATTTCCTCCCAAGCGTCGATGATATTCTGCTTTAGTTCTGGGGCCTAACAATTCAAATAAAAACTCATTTCATCTTGTGGGTGAGCCAAATCATCATCTTTTCGCCATTTCGTTTTGTTGACATCCTGAAGTTACGCCATTTCGTCTTGGATGACATTCTGCTGTACTAGTGCATAGACAAAAATATCAAATCAGTTGTTGTAGTAACACCACCTTGTATAGATGCGCCTTGCTTTCGTTCAACTTTTGATTCAACTAATCGCCTACGAAAGTTGAATGATGTAAATTCCCTATTAAATTTGTGTGTTTGCTGTTTGTTTATAAAATACTTAATATTTCAACTACCGCAGATTCAGAGTTGTCTAGCAATATTTGACTGATGTATGAACTTAGTGTTATAAACCTTTCAAACATATAATACATTCCACCTTGTTTTTACGTTAAATATTGGTTTGGGCATTTTTCCTTCACTTACACCTGCTGCAGCTTGCATTCTGTGAAGAGTGTCATTTGCTTTAAAACTTTTTCAAGCCACTTAACGATTACTTTACATTTTTCAATAATTGCATATACTTCAGGAATGGTCAGCGAGTTCTCACAAACCAAAGTAAATAAGTGTGTGCGGATTTATCAACAGGTCTGAAATTTTAAGAAAAATCAAATGCTTAGTTTTGGTTCATATATTCCATTAAATTCAGAGCTTTTTTTTCTACGGTGACCCATAATGATATTACACATGTGAAAAATGCATGTTCCATACACAGTTACTCCGGTTTTGTCAGTCATATTTGAGCCACTTCTGAATAAGTACGAAATGAAACTCTAAACACGGTATTACTTTCGACTAACATGTTTCTGGCGTATATTTAAATTGAATGCTAAGCGTTGGTGTTTTCAGGCTTATAGTAGATTCTTGTGATAAATAATTTGATGGTACATTCAACCCTCCCAAATACCGAGGAGTAGGTTAGTAAATACATACTATGTATTAATCCCTACTATGTATATATCCCAAACGAACTTCAAAAGTGGCACAACTCAAAATTTCATGTTTGTCAGAAAATGCGAAAAACTATTTCTTAGCACATGCTAATCATATGGGCAAGGGAGACTTAACCTAAGGCCTTGTCAACAAAACATAACAAAAAGTCGCTCCAGCTTTTGCTGAAATGTAAATAAAAGTTCTCTATACATTTTTAGCGCAGTGGTACTTCAAAAATGAAAAATTTTGAGTTCTGTCACTTTTGAAGATCGTGTGCGATATGTAGTGGCTCAGTGCACGGTTACCTCATAAGACTATAGTTTAATTTGATAAAAATACATATCGTCGTTTAAAGTACAAAACCGCGTATCGTCATTCTGCAAAACCGCGTAACTAACATTGGCTGCCAAAAATTGGATTTGCTGACACAAGCTCTTGGCTCAATCCTTATCCATTCGTGCTGAAATATACTAGCCAGAAATGCGATTGCTTTATAAAAAAGAGAACCATTTTCAAATATGAGTGTTTTTGCGCTATAGAAAATATTTTTACAACTTCAGATACACGGTTTTGCAATTTTGCTGATACGCGGTTTCTAATTTTGTTGATACGCAGTTTTGCACTTTAAACGACGATATGTACATATGCACATAGGCACACATTCCATATACATATATACACACATGTACATTTACTTTCAACGTATTTGTCTTTTTCAGTTTTTCTTTTTGTAAAGTCATGAAAAGCTTTCACAGCTTACTAAGCAAAAAATACCAAACATTTTTGTTATAAACTTTAAATTTTCAATGAAAAATTTGCGTTTTTACATATGAAGCATGTTTGTATGTGTGTAAAGTATGTATGCCTAGTTATCTACTAGGTAAGGAGCTCTGTGGGCCCAATCAACACTATGGTTCCAAAAAAAAAAAAAAACTAGAAAGAGTGACCATTCTTAATGAGAAAGCATGAATGATATTTTTGTTCTACTAACTGTGATATTAGCATAACTCGTATACTCGTAATTACTCAAAGTTTGCAATTTGAGAGCCAACGACTCCATTTGGTTTCTATTCTTGCAAAAACTTGTTTTTTAATGGTTTTAGTAAATGTGTTTTTTTTCTATTTAGTTTGGTTGACGCATTTCCATTAAAGATGCAAATTTGTACAGTACTAAGTAATAGAGAGATGAAATCGAAAACAAGAATACTTTTGGTTTTTAAATTTGCAAGAATTAATCTATTTTTTCTTAATAGAAATGTCATTAAAATCTTAACAAATTAATCAATATTCTAATTTAATTAGCTGAAAGTAATACGGTACATACATATGCATGCATACATTTCACCATAAATGTCAACTAATTCAACAAATTTGACGAAATACTTCTTAACAAAGCTTTAGTGCATCGATTTGTCATGGAAGTCATCTAGCATTTAAAAAAAAAAAACAAACACTTTGTCCACAAAAATGATATCTAATAAAATTGGAATTTATACTTAAGTGAATGTCAACGTACATGCGCTGACTTATTCTTATTTATGTTGGGCATTAGAGCACGCTGACCTATCGAATGATTTAATGCATGCATCCACTTTTATCCTGGATACGTAACATTCGCTCCATGCAGATACTAGACAGTGATTTTAGTAAACTTCAGTTCACAGTGTGCGGAATTGTCGCTTATCTGATTTTTGTATTGCGTACGAATGCATTATTTCCCGCATATTTCAAGAGAGCCCTATATGCATAGCTTAGCAGTTCAAATCTGTTCTAAAGCTGTCAATGAACTACTGTCAGTATCTACTACACTGCTAACTCTTAATCAGTTTTGGCTAAATGCCATTTTTTGTAACAAAATCTATTATCTCAAGAACGAGAATTGCTAGCGGATTAAACTTAACAGGAGAAAATTCAGAAAAAATCGTTTCATTGTATAAAAAATGACCTAGACCTTTCAAATGACCCTAAAAAAAATATGGGATCTAAATTTTCTTTAGTTTTATTGCATACTGTTAATGAACTTCTACATATACATATGTTTTCATGGTCGGAAGAACCGAAGAACATACCCTATTTTTTTAATTTCACAACATGCAGTTTTATGATAAAAAGTGGAAAAAAATAAAACAAAATTTACTTTTGAAGGTAATTTTTAAGGTATTATGAATAAAAAATTACCTTGACCTCAAAAACGACCTCCAAAGGTAACATTTTTTTTTTTTCATTTATGACGTGAAAACTTTTGTAATAAACTTAAAAAAAATTATAAATGTGTTTTTTGTGCTTCGAGATTTTTAGGACTTTCGGTACTACTTCGGTATTTTCGGAACTATTTTAGGATTATAAGGACTATTTCTTGATTATCGAGACTACTTCGAGGTTTCTAGAATTTTTGGGGTTCTCAGGTTTTTAGGATTCTTAGGGGTTTCCATAACTAAACATATCCGTATATATCCATAACTAAACATTACCTTATATATTAGATATATCGATATATTTACGTGTTTAAAAAAATGTAAATAAATTTTAATTAAAGGAGTCCGGTATAAGGTATCGCTGTATGGGTGTCATACAAAAGAGGTTTAAGAAGGTAGTAGTTTGGAAATATTTTGAATAGGGTTGCCACTTATTTGAGAAGTCGAATTGAACTATTTTATACCCAAGTTATATGAAATGTTAACGATGGATGTCAAATGAAAAAGCTTCAAGAAATACTAATGGCCTTATTCATAAAAAATAAAGTAGGTTTTAAGAGCTTTATAAAATGACGTTTTCATACATTTTTCGGTTTATAAACCTTTTTTAAAGCTATTTTATTTTTTATGAATAAGGCCATTAGTTTGATAATTTAGAACAGTTTTCATGTGTTTGTAGGTTGCCCGGTTTAAAGGGCTAAACTAAAATTATTTAATAAGTTAAATGAATTACTAACCGATGGTTATCAGTGGAAATGGATCTAAAATGCTTTATTTAAAAACTATATTTAGGAGGGTTGCCACGGATTTAAAAAATGAATTTCCACTTAATTCATCAGTTACTTTAAATATTTATAACAAAGTCAGACGAAAAATATTTAAGAAAATTTTAGTTCGAAAATATTTTTTAAGAGGGTTGCCGCCAGTTTTGGAAGTGGTACTCCGTTTAATTATGCATAAGTTACATGAAATTTTAAAATATGGTTATCAAAAGAACGAGTGTGAAGAAATCTTTAAGTTGAACATTGGGTTTTTTTTTGCTGAAAAAATTGAGCTCACACTATTTAATGAGTTACATGGATTGTCAAAAGATGGGTATCAATCGAAATGGGTTTAAAAATAGTTTATTTCCAAACTTTATTTACGGGAGTTGCCATGTGCTTAAAAATACT
>NW_023461295.1:25940-27150 GCF_013731165.1 Rhagoletis pomonella
AAGTCATTGTTGTATTTTTTTAACTCCTATGACAACAAGAAAATATTTAAACTCTTGTAAAATTTTACGGTTTTTAGGCTTTAAAACGTGTTAAGCATCTTGTTTAAGTATGTCTAATGACACATAAAGACAAAATGACGTGGATATAAGCAACATTTATTAATTAATTAATTTAAAAGCCTAAATATACAGTTTCTTGTTCAGTATAACAAATTCTTGTTTTTTTGATTCTTAAATCCACTAACTATTTATGTATGGAAATGATAAATTTGTATACATATTCAACTGCTAATTCATTTCTGTTAAATACATGCCTTATAAGTTTTAGTAAATTTAATCATCTCTAAATAGTTATGAGTAGATGCCGATTTGATGGCGCTCATCATTTTGATGAAGAAGCATTAATTTGTTTTATGATTAATATGCATCTTTGAAATATGGCTTGATATTTTCCTTCATGCGCACGCAACTATAAATGCATGAATACATACAAAAATACATACATACATACATAATTATGCAGATGTCTATGCAAATACCTAGAATAGTTAAAATCCAATTACGGTTGAAGGTTTCCGATGATATGTAACAAATGAATGAAGAAGTGTTAATTGGCAGCACAGCAGGCGCGAATCGGATGTGCGCGTAGGTATTTCTTCATGTGTGAATTCTTTTATGACTACACATTAGGCTGGGTCGCTGGAAAATAACTCTTTTATTAGCTCATCAACTAGGTAGGAAAGAAATATGTTGAAAGGATTTTGAGGTTAGGCGAATAGGAAACTGGTGATGAAGAGGAAATGAAGTGGAAGATGTAGAAGAAAATGAAGATCATTAAGAAGATGAAGAGATGGTTAAAATGACGATGAAGATGAACATAGAGAAGAAGATGTAGGCGAATAAAAACAATGATCGTGCAAAAAATCATTAGGTAATATATAAACAAAATTATATAGCACACTTCTTTCTTTCTGGTATAACTTTTATGAAGTTTCACCTTTTACGCGTCCAGTGACTAGAGTTTCAGTCAGTTTTTTTTTTAAATTCTAAAGCGTATGCATATCCCATGAATTTCAGCTCGATGGTGCACACGCAGTGATGGATTTGCAGTCTTTTCCGCTCTACGCCCTATAGTACCAGCCGCCCTCTCCTCAGCTCCCATTATTTTGGTACTACATATGAATTAACTTTAAGCCGACTTTTATCGAAA
>NW_023461296.1:0-27149 GCF_013731165.1 Rhagoletis pomonella
AGCAAATGTCAGTTACGCGGTTTTGCAGAATGACGATACGCGGTTTTGTACTTTAAACGACGATATATATAAAGTAAATTATACTCTTTCTGTAGTAATCTCTTTCATATCACATATTTTCTATTGTTAATTTAAAAAGAAAGAAGATTTCAATGTAGTCTAAGAAACTAAATTTGATTTATTTAAGGAAACTTTTATGAATTTTACTGAAAATACTTTAAATACACTCTTAAAAATTTTGTTTATCTGCGCATATTGAGAGAAGTAACCAGTTTCCTCTTTTAATGTGTGCAAATTTGCATGCCGTGTAATAAAATTAATCATTGTCTGTTTACTTTTACATAACGAATTAGTCGGAAGAGCAAAATTACACATAATATGTTTAAAATAAAGTAATGTTTATTATTAGTAGGAAATGTATTTGTAGTTTGAAAATTTTTGCAATTTTAAAAATTCTATATATGTGTATTTGTCGACCGCTGTGGTGTAGTTGTAAGCAGTGCGCGCTTTCACTCCGCAACGCCTGGGTTCAAACCCTGGTCAAAGCAACATCGCAAAAAATATAGAAAAAGGTTTTTTCTTAACAGCGGTCGTCCCTCGGCAGGCAATGGCAACCCTCCGAGTGTATTTCTGCCATGAAAAACAGCTTCTCATAAAAACACAATCGCCGTTCGGAGTCGGCGTAAAACTGTAGGTCCCTCCGCTTTGTGTGACAACATCAAGGCGCACGCCACAAATCGGAGGAGAAGCTCGGCCAAACACTAACATATGTGTAAGCGCCAATCTATTATTATTATTATTATTATTATTATATATGTGTATTTATGTGTATATCTTAATGATCTCAAGTTCAAAATCAAATACTAAACAACCTATACGTAGATTTATACAGATTCTTGTTGAAAAATAGATACTTTTCAGTAGTAGTTTTACATGGCCTTTTTAGAGTGTACTTGCTATTTATTATATTTACTTTGCAAAATACTTATGCACAAAAAATGTACTTTATAAATTGAAATTACAAATATTTGATTTTATGTACATGTATTCCAAGTCCTTAGGATGGGTCAAATTATGTCTTTTTCATGAAAATGTTTGGTTTTCTTACAAATTATGAGATGTGTATGTAAAAAAAGAAAATTGGATACATTTGGATACATTTTTGTCTTGGTCAGGGATACATTTTCCTGAGACGGCGCGGCAACACTGCTCATGTTTTCATCTGGCTCTCATGCTCTGCCTAATACTGCTGATGAGTCAGCTACTACGCCTGGTGGTGTAGTTACGTTTATGACTCCCACTCTTATCTCTATTACACCAAACGCTTCAAACGCTAATACTGAAAACTCTGATTCACAGCCTTTTGGTATTGCTTCTGAGTGGAAAACTGTTACTAATAGAAAACAGAGAAAACCAAAACAACCTTTAGTTATTGGCTCTAACAACAGCAGTGAAGTCAGAAGTTGCTGCATTTTTGATCGTTTTCTCCTACCGTCACTGTTGCTGATATCTTGGCATATGTTGCTAAACATGCTGAGATTGATCCCAAATGGCTGGTGTGCTACATGTTGGTGAAAAAATACGCAAATCTTGAAGATCTGAAGAAAGTAAATTTCCAACTAGGCGTATCTGACTGCTGTTTTAATAAGGTTGTTAATGATAATATCTGGCCGATGAACGTGAAGATTCGTCCGTTCCGTTTTTTTCTAAAGGTAGGTGCTGCCCAACAGGAACGGTAAGCGCCTCTGATATTGCTGAAGCTGACGCTAAGCCTCTAAAGATCTATTTTCAAAATGTATCTGGACTCAGAACCAAGTCAAAATCAGTTTTTAATCTGAGCGCTCAACTTGATTATGACATTTTTGTACTAATTGAATCGTGGCTAAATGCTGAATTCTGCGAAAATGAATATTTCGACTCGAATCTTTTCACTGTTTACCGAAAGGATCGTGATGCAGTGAAAACTGGTTATTCTAGAGGAGGTGGTGTGCTAATCGCTGTTCAGCGTCGCTTTCGTTCATCCAAAATCTTAATTTGCGCGTCATATATCCCGCCGAGTAGTGTTGACTCATTATATAAGGCGCATGTTGATAATACATCAGCAGTTGTCTCCAACCATCCGGACTGTAACATTTGTATTCTCGGCGATTTCAATCTGGGCAATATTGATTGGTCGTATATGGACAATAGCCATGCCTTAATCCCCAAAGATGTTAATAGCTTCTCTGAATCTTACTTGGTAGATAATTTTTTAAGTTTAGACCTAATTCAAATAAATAGTTTTAGAAATCAACTCTTTGAATTTTACTGTAAATGAATGTCTTGATCCATTGTCTGGTTCTGGTATTCATCACGTACCTCTTGTTATTAAACTAGAATTTTATAATTTTAAAAGTCTTGGTGTTGAAAATCAAAGGCCTAGTTTTTGCTTTAAACGCTGCAACTTTAACATTGTTAACAATGAAATTCTTTCACTAGACTGGGATTCAATATTTGCTAATAATGATGTGGTCAAATGTTTTGATTTTTTTTAAGATGAAAGCTAATGATATTTTCTGTAAGCATATACCAGTTATACGTAAGAAATGCTATAAAATTCCTTGGTATACCAGAAAACTAAATAAGCTAAAGAATTTGAGGAATAAATTTTTTTTTAAATACAGATTGTCTAATACCCCTGCTAATAAAGGGAAGTACATGCAATATTCAAAAAAGTTTAAATCGTTGAATAATACCCTTCAACGCAATTATGTCCGTAATTTTGAGCACGATATCCAATCAAACCGTAAAGCATTCTGGCGTTATGTTAAATCGAAAAAGTCTATTTCAAGTCTTCCATCTGAAATGTTTTACAATGAGACTAATGCTTCCTGCACCCAAGAGGCGGCGGATCTCTTCGCGGACTTTTTCTGCTCTAATTTGAACCTATCTCGCAATCAGCTGGTGATTTTGAAGCAAAAGCTGATTCCTCTATCAATTTTGGTTCCCTCTCTTTGACTCTGGACGATGTGTTAGACGGCATCCTGCATATCAAAAATTCGCCGCAAATGGATGTAGACGGTTTCTCCTCTTTTCTTTTTAAGAATTTCTCTGCTTTTGCGTATCCGCTCTTATTAATTTTTAATAAATCTCTCGCTTGTGGTGAGTTTATAGACGATTGGAAAGTGACTTCCATTACCCCAATATACAAAAGTGGTAATAAGAATGATGTTGCCAATTACAGGCCTATCTCCAAACTCTCTACTGTTTCAAAATTATTTGAATATATTATCAAGTAGAAACTATATTTTGCAGTAAAGCGTTTAATTTCCTGCGAGCAGCACGGTTTTATGGCTGGCAGATCAACAGTTACTAATCTCGCTGTTTTTTCAGAATTTTGTATGTCCGCCTTTAACATTCGCCTTCAGGTCGATACTGCGTATACTGACTCTCGAAAGCATTCGACAAAGTCAGTCACTCAATTTTAGTTTCCAAGCCGCAAAACTTGGGGTTTCATTCCGTTTTTTTTTAAAGTGGGTAAATGTATTGTTGTTGTTGACAACACCTGTTCTCGTTCTTTTATTGCTTCGTCCGGTGTGCCCCAGGGTAGTATCTTAGGACCCTTGCTCTTTGTTCTTTTTATTAACGATATCTCTGAATGTTTCTCCTCATCTAAGTTTCTTTTATATGCTGACGACTTGATATTTTTTACCACTATCTCGAGTTATTCTGATGCAATCAAGCTTCAGTCTGATCTCAATAACGTGGCTGCATGGTGTAGCAAGAATCGTCTTCATTTAAATATTAATAAATGCTTTCACGTATCTTTCTCCAAATCGCGGTCATTAATATCTACCTCTTATTTTATTGGTAACGCACGCCGAACTACTCTTGGCGAAATTGCAGATCTTGGAGTTGTTTTTGACTCTAAATTTTTGTTTCACCGCCATTTAAATTACATTATTGCCAAGTCTTATTCTATACTAGCCTTCATTCGACGGTTTGGGTCTGACTTTACTGATCCCTATAACTTAAAATTACTATTCACTGCGCTCGTTCGGTCTAAGCTGGAATATGCAGTCTTTATATGGAGACCGTATCACGATTGCCATATCAAGAGGCTTGAACGCGTTCAAAAGAATTTTGTTCGTTTCGCTCTTAGGTCTTTGAAGTTCGAGTATCCGATGCCTTCTCATAGTTCTAGGTGCTTACTAATTAATTTAAAATCTCTGCATAGTGGAAGGATTATCCTTTCGCTCTCCTTTGTGTTTGACATCGTAAGTGGAGTGACTGACTCTCCTTTCCTTCTTGAGCGCATTTATTTTCATATTCCTCAAATAAGCCTTCGGAGTAGTGATCTGTTCTTTGTAGAACGGGTTAGAACTACTTATGCATCTCATGCTCCTATTTTGAGAGCTTTGAAAGAATTTAATTCCATTTCAAATTCTTTGGCTATCGATTTTTCTTCCTCCAAGCTTAGCTTTAAATCATTATCAAATGAATTATTAGCGTAACTCTTAGCTATACGAAACTCTGTAGTTAGTTCTAAGTACATAATCTGTAAGAAATACTGAATATTTCTAGATTATTTATTATTTGAATAAATTGAAATTGAATAAATTCCACAAATCAGACATAAAAAATATCTAAAGATATTAAAACAAAAATACCATTATTATATAAAGTGGAGAAACATCCACAAATGAGACATAAATAGATGTAAAATTATTTACAAGCAACATTGGTAAAGAAACAAAAAACTCATTCATAGATCCTTAAGTCCCAGGGGATGGGCGTCGCCAGGATCGAATTTAGGGGTCCGAAATATAAAAAAAAATCAAAAAGTTTAATCTTTACACATTCATGTTTCTGGGGGGTTGTCGGGGGACGATATGTACTTGCTAATTTGTTCTACAAAAATTATTTAAAAAGCAGACGTCTCGGTGGCTCAAATTTTATTTAAAGAACTTCGTGAAAGACAACAATTAATCTTGTATTGCTAGACATCTGATAACCCAGGATAATTTTTAAGTTTTTAAAAGACATTGCGCTACTCTAAGCTTCGTGCAGTGGGCCATGAGAAATCCGTCATTTTTAAGGTATAGTCCAACCTTTCACAGTATCTGGTATTAGTCTTAATCTGAAACGCAATAATCACTGAAAATTGGCGCCGTTTATGGTGAAAAGGATTTAATATCACACTTTCAAACTAAAGCTTTCTTAACCGTAGAAGCCGTAGAGGCTTATGTACTTAAAAGATAACCTGTGAGCTAAAATATACTTAGTCCTGCCTTATTTTAAAAAAACTATAACCACATTTATTTAACTATAACCACATTTATTTAAAACAACAAAATAAAAAGCAAATTTTGTGTTAAATTTAAAAAAATACCCATTCCGTATACGCCTCGCAGACGTAGATTATACTTTAGGGTTAACCCTTTCAGTACAAAAATTCAACCACAGGTTCTAAAAAATTTTAAATATGTATACCGGCTAAGTTTGGGTCGTTCATTTTAAAAATCATATACAAAAATGTGTAAAGCTTTGAGGTTTGCGATCATTCAGTGTCCTTTTTAATGGTCAGTGATATCCTAGGTGTTTAAAAAAGAAAGGGATCTCAGCTATTTTTATTTTTTGGCTTCGTGAAATATATTTCAAAACTATGTGTTTAGGCCTGCATTTTAGGGTTAAGTTTAGCATACAAACCTCACCGAGAGGTGTCGCTCGCTGACAGGACTCGTTACGTTATCTCCCTTTTGGCACGAGTCCTGTTAGTCAATCCCGTTGCCAGATTCCACCTTCTGTGGAATCTATAAATGCGGCAAGTCACTATAGTCTCCTGCTCTTTTCTGATTCGACAGCCAGCGATACCTCAGGTGAGTCAATTTGATCCTGTATATTTATCATACTAAGCAATAAACGTGAATTGTGTACATTATACAAAAACCCAATTTGTTAATACCATTGGAGATTAGAGCATTCGTGAGAGTAAGTAAAAGATTGTCTTAAAGAACCGGCTCCCCCATTGATCCCCGTTGCCGGAATCACGAGGATTTTTGGCCCCCATATTGCCCCGCTCGAACACTATGAATAATACCTAACAACTTTTCCGAATCTCATTTCCACGCAAATATGGTTAATATTATATTATATTATAGATTATATTACTCCCTATCGACTTTTCTGTCGCTTTTTACTTTTTTGACAAACACGGTTAACTGCAACTGCAGCTTGCACTTTAGTTTGATATGCTACAGATCGGCCTAACTAAGTCGTATGACTGAGCAATTATATATAGATACTGAAGGCCTGAACTAAAAAACATAGCGACATGTAACACAGCATGCAAGTGCCAGTTTATATCAAGTCGCTTATACTACATGTTTGAAAGTGATATATGAAGACATTGCCGAATAAATTCAAATCAAATCATGCATCAAATTTATGCATGCGACATATTCAGCATTATTATGTACATTGTATATACGGGAAGAGATTTTCCGAATTTTGCAAGCTCCTACTATAGTAAAATTTATTAAACAATTATCTAAATAAAAATCTATATACCAACGGTGGGCAAACGTGGCTCTTAAATGCGGATCTTTGCTTAGCAAAGTGCGGCTCTTTTTTCTTTCTCCTTGCTTAGAACATTTTTGCTCTTTTTACCCGGGGCGTGAACCGGTTTTGAACCGAACCGGTTTTGAACTGGAAAACCTCTTTTTTCTATAAACTAACTGAACCATTAACCGAACCGAAATTTTCCACAAATGTTTGATTCGAACCGAAAACCGAACCATCTTTCATAAAGGGTTAAAGGTTCGTTTCAACCAATTTTCAATAGATAAATTTACCCCCTTTTTTCTTTTTCTTTTACTTAAACTTGCGCGTTATTTTGATTTTTTTTTTTAATTTCCGAACCGTTAAACCGAACCGAAACCCCCGTTAAAAGACCAAAAAAACCACTTTGACGAACCAATCCAAAAGTGCAAAAATGGTTCGAACCGCTGAACCGAACCGACCAAATTTTCCGAACCGTTAAACCGAACCGAACCCCCCCCGTTAAAAGACCAAAAAACCACTTTGACGAACCAATCCACAAGTGCAAAAACGGTTCGAACCGCTGAACCGAACCGACCAAATTTTTCCATTCCCACGACAGCCGGTTCTACGTACCGGAATGACTCGGGTTTTACCGTCCATAGGGCTACGTTCACTACGTATTCTCCTACTCAGGGCTGGCATCGAGTCAAACCTAGGGCCAAAAACCTACACCTGCTGTGTATGCCGAAGACGATTACACCACAACTCCACCTCAGGCAAGTGTAATGCCTGCGAGGGGTGGAGTCACCTCAGAGTCTGCTCGGGACTACGGGCACATAGACAGTGGACCACGTCGTACGTGGCCCCCTGTTGCTCAAACAGAGCAGCCTCCACGGCTAACCACAGTCCGCCCGAGCAGCCTCACACACTCACACAGCAGCCTCACACAGTCACCACAACACAACAACATAATAACACCACAGACCGTACCACAGCCACTACAGACCACATAACACACACAACCGCACCACCACCCACACGCCGCCGCCAACAACTCCTGGTTCCCCCTACAATCTGCACGGTATATCAGACCAGGATATTCCGTAATGTGACATCAGTCAAGTGCAACACCTGCCTTGGCTGGTGCCACTTTAGGGCATGCTCAGGTCTGCGTACCACGCAAGATTGGACTGGAAACTTCGAGGTCCCGTGTTTCGCTGCTCGGTCGCAGACTCCATTTGGACGCCCCCCGCCACCACCACAGGGGGGCAATCACCACAGCAGCACACACAGCCAACGGCGGCAAGAACATATACTTCACTTACACCCCACATCACGACACGTCTCCCGAACCACATGAAGCTCCTTCAATTTAACTGCAACGGGCTACAGAGCAAGATTGAGGAGATAACCGTCTTCATGTGTCGGCATGGTATATTGATAGCTGCGGTCCAAGAGAAGAAGTTGCACAGCAATTCAACTTTGTTGAATTGCGCCGGGTATAACGTGCACCGTCGAGATCGCGAGCGAGATAATGGTGGTGGCTTAGCGTTCATCACGCACCACACCGTGCAGTATCGTCTTATCGAAGCAGACATCGACCGCAGGGATACCACCCTAGAATGTCAGGGCATCGCTATCCGGTCAGGCGATGTCGAGCTCGAAATATTTAACACATACATACCCCCTGTCACCTGCTACCCGGCAGGAAATCACCCTGATATAGGTGCGCTCCTCAGAGGTGAAAACCGTATGGTAGTAGGTGACTTTAATGCGCACCACGATCTTTGGCACTCAAGCCTGTCAAACGATCGTAGGGGAACAGACTTGGCTGAGCAGATAGACGATTCGACATTCTGCACAATGAACGACGACGCACCCACCAGGATTATGGGTAACTGCAGTAGCTCGCCAGACATCACAATAGTCAGCGCTGGTCTGATAAACAGCATAACGTGGCGGCCTATGCTGACTATAGCATCAGTCCACCTACCCATAGTCATCTCGATAGATAAACCAACCGACTTTGCCTCCGCCAAACACCGGACCTATATCAACTTTTCTAAAGCTGATTGGAAAGGTTACGCGGAGTTTACCGAAAACACCTTCACAGCGCTCCCCACACCAACCGACGTCCATCTCGGTGAACGTAAGTTCCGCAGGGCTCTCACTGCTGCTGCAGCTCGCTTCATACCGGCAGGATGTATATCGGACCCACGTCCAAACTTCCCTGCCGAAGCGGCTGTTCTAGCCGATGAGCGTGATAGCCTTCGTCAGGCCGATCCCGGAGATCCCCGTATCAGGGATCTCAACGCGGAGATTCGGCAACTAGTAAACGTACATAAGCGGAAGAAGTGGGAGGAGCATCTGAAGACCTGTACTTTCACCTTTGGTGTGAGCAAGCTTTGGTCAACCGTGAGGTCATTGTCTAATCCGACGAAGCACGACGACAGAGTCGAAATTTCCTTCGGCGACCATGCCTCGTCGGACCCGGAGCGATGAGCGAGCTATTTTAGCCGGCAGTTCATACTGCATCCTCCGGTGGACAAAGCCAAGCGTCGAGTGACCAGAAGGCTGCACAAACTGCCAACAACCTGTGCCCCCTTGCTTTCACTTGCGGTGAAGTTCAGGTGGCCCTCGGGAAGGCGAAAGCCTCCAAAGCCATGGGTCCCGACGGAATATGCATGCTG
This sequence comes from Rhagoletis pomonella, assembly GCF_013731165.1. NCBI lineage: Eukaryota > Metazoa > Arthropoda > Insecta > Diptera > Tephritidae > Rhagoletis > Rhagoletis pomonella. The sequence goes on from NW_023461296.1 coordinate 9,213, forward strand.
ATGCTGAAAAATTTGGGTCCTTCGGGGGTAGCGTACCTAACGGAGGTCCTCAACTTGTCAATGGCCACTCTCATCATCCCAGACATCTGGAAGGTGGGGAGAGTGGTCTCACTGCTCAAACCGGGGAAACCTGCCAACAAAGGAGATTCCTATCGTCCGATAACACTCCTTTCCCCGGTAGCGAAGACACTCGAGGCCTTGCTACTCCCGTACTTCACAAACCATCTGACCCCAGCGAAGCATCAGCATGGTTTCCGTAAAGTGCACAGTACAACAACAGCACTTAACGCCATAAACACTCAGATAACTCGTGGCCTTAACCGAAACAGTCCCTGTGAGAGAACAATTCTAGTAGCGTTGGACTAGCCAAAGGCGTTTGACACCGTCTGCCATTCCACGCTACTAGAAGATATAGAGGCCTCCTCTCTCCCACAGAGGCTCAAACGGTGGTCGGCAAATTATTTGAGTGGTCGACATTCGTCGGTAATGTTTAGAGACAAAACGAGTAAGCAGCGTAAAATAAAACAGGAGGTTCCTCAGGGTGGTGTCCTTTCCCCACTACTGTTTAACTTTTAAATTTCAAAGCTCCCTTAACTACCAGAGGGAGTCTCGATTGTCTCTTATGCCGACGATTGCTCGATCATGGCGACTGGGAATGGAATTGATGACCTGTGTTCGAAAGTAAACGGGTATCTCTCCGAACTTTCCCGCTTCTTCACTGCAAAGTGTCTAGCCCTCTCCCCTACGAAATCCTCCGCGACCCTGTTCACAACCTGGACGAAGGAGGTCAGGCTACCGCTGGGGATTCATGTCGATGACACACCAATTCCGACGGTGAATAACCCCAAAATACTCGGAGTAACATTCGACAGCCTGCTCTCCTTCTCTGCGCACTCAACCGCTATTGTCAATAAAGTACAGAGCCGCAACAAGGTCCTCAAGTCGCTAGCCGGCAGTACTTGGGGCAAAGACAAAGAAACGTTGCTGGCAACATACAAGGCAATAGGCCGGCCGGTTTTGAACTACGCAGCGCCAGTGTGGTCGCCAGGGACTAGTAGGACGCAGTGGACGAAGCTACAGACTGTACAGAACACCGCACTCAGGACAGCGACAGGATGCCTCCTGATGTCGCCTGAACACCACCTGCACGGCGAGGCGCAAATGCTCCCTGTAAAGGAGCACAATATAATGCTCTGCAAGCAGTTCCTGATCGGTAGCCACAGAAGTGGCCACCCAAGCAGACAGCTGCTTGCAGAGGAGCGCTCGCCTAGGCACGTCAGGAGGCATCTATATGAACTGACGGACGAAGTCCAGAGGTTCATTAAGCAACCTCTGGACCCGACAGCGTACCGACAGGCCCTGAACGGCATTCACAGGGACTCAGTCTGGAGTTATGTAGACTCTAGACCTGTGAATGCCGTTCTAGGCATACCACCCCCGGACATAGACGAGACGGAGCTTCATCTGCCTCGGGAGACACGCACAACACTTGCACAACTTCGCTCCGGCTACTGCAGCAGGTTGAACTCCTACCTGAGTAGGTTGAATGAGGATGTGCCGAATGAGTGTCCGGCATGCGGAGAGACCCCACATGACTCGAAACATCTCTTCGTCCCTTTGGACAAACCCCACAGAAGCTGCACGCTTCGTAGGGTTGCTGTTAGTGGAACTTGACGACAACGACTGAGATACCAACCGTCCTGGGCGGGGTTGTTGTAGCCGCTACAACAACAACAACAACCAAATTTTTCATTCGGTTCACGTGCCTGCTTTTTACTATTTAAAATACATATTTCTTTGCTGGGCATTCTTTTCCATTGTGTTGTTTTATTCTTTTCTTTGAGATCTATAATTTGCCGTTCGTGAGTACAGACGTGCATAGTGTTTTTTGCTCCGTTTAATCAGTAAATTTACGTGGTATTTCTCTAAAATAAAATACAAAGTTGATATCTTTCTGTTGCTGTTGAGTCGGCGGTTCACCTGAGTGAATTATAAGCAAATTTAATTCTAAGCTCTAGCGTTTCGCTTGAGTTTGTTACTGCCTTCGTTTGTTGTTTTTGGATTTACTAAGGTATGTCACCAGCTCCCCCTTCTGCACTTAAAAGGCGCTTAAGTAAAGGTTCCCCCTCGCCTAAAACATTGAAACTAGATGAGAGTGTCGCTGCTTTGCCCTCAATATTAACTGCGATTCGTGAACTTGAGGAGAAAATACAGTGTCAGACAGAGAAATTACAGAGGCTGCACTAGTTAAGAAGATAGACACAGAAGTCGCTGTGCTTACCTCCAAGGTGAATGGCTCTGCTGAGCGGATTACTGCCTTGGAGACAAAACACCAGAGGTGTGAAACCGAAGTTGAGAAGCTGCGCCTTATGGTTGAGAAAGTGGAAGCAGAGAAAATTGCTCCCGAAGTTGCTGCTGACGCGGTTGTTCTTGACATACCGTTTATCGAAGGAGGGAATTTAAAGAGCACGTCTAATTTGGTGTGCTTGTCCATTGATTTTCACGTTCCGCAAATAAGAGACATCTTCCGTATCAAGCGCATGAATAGTAACACTAGCAGCGTAGTGATCATCAAATTCTATACACCAACTGATCGCAACCGTACTCTCCGCGCTTTCAGCAACTACAGAAGGAGAACTAAATCTGCAGTCTCTCTATCTGTTGTTTGTATCGAAGGTACACTTTCTATATTTGAGAGTCTGGCTGCTGCTACAAGAAAGATACTGCAAGAGACTATACGGTTAAGAAGAGCTGGAAAATTGGTCTCCGTATTTACTCTGCGTGGTGCTGTGTATGCTAGAGTTAACAAAGGTTCTCCTGCTATAAAAATTTATAAGCAAAATGATTTGCAAAAATTCTGTTGACACGTTTTATTCATTCTCTTTTGTGCTCTGTTCGTGTACTCTTAGTTTAAGTATGTATATGTTTTCTTTAGCTTCCTTTGTAAACATGCGTCATCTTTTAATTATTTACTTGGTATTAGAATGCGTTTATTTTTGCTTTTGTTTTGTAGTTGCTCTTGTTTATATGCTTTATGGTAGCTTCTGAAGGGCTACCCAATAGCATTGGTGACAACAGCCTAGCTATGTTAAATATTTTTTTGTAAGCAACAGAATGGGCTTAACATTGTCCATTTCAATGCCCGAAGTTTAAATAATATGAAAATGGACTATGTTAGATATGTGTTTGAGTCCTCCGCAGTTGATGTAATATGTGTATCTGTATGGCTGAGCTCAGGCCACCCGGGGCCACAGCGTGGCGGGCTGTGGACGACCTAACTTGTTAGGCTAGCCGCTAATAACCAATAAGCATCCCCCGATCAAGAGCGGCTAGAGTGGAGGGTTTGGCTGAAAAGGCCCACCCTAGGAAACTCCAGTGGCAGGGCGAGTACTCGCCGCCCTTTAAGTAAGCGTTCCCAAACCTTATCAGGGATTGCTCCGAGAGAGTACCTACCCCAGAGAGGGAGGCAACAGTGCAACGAGGGATCAACAAAATTAGTAAGATAAAAAAGATAACTCTGGGCGAACGCCCATCAAGATCGAGACCAGTAAGATCTTGATTACGGTATACTGGAAAAACAATTCTGATGTATGACTCTTGGGCTGGTGAAAACAGTATTGTGTCACCTTAGTAAGTGAGGGTGACACCTCACTGAAACGGCTGGCAGGCTAATGCTGCAATCGCCTCCGTCTCGTTAAAACCCTGGCAGGTCTTCAAGTACGTTCGAAACACGTCGCCATTTAGTTGGCCGCACAGGTCCAGTTGAGATTTACTCCTGGTTTGGCGCTGTCCTTGGCTCTGAACACAATATCCCATAAGGAATTGTGACAACCCTCGCGATGGCCTGCTCTTTTGAGGAGGGAACTTCGGGGACACTCAAAGGCGACTGTGCTACGTGTGGAGATAGCGGCTTGAAGCGGAGACCCATAAGCAAATGAACACACCAAAACCACAACAAACACAAAAAGAACAACAACAAGCACACAGCGCTCTTATCCAAGAAGAGAATGTGAGCATATTCCGCAGAAGCAGCAGGACCTTGCGCTCGCCAGCCCTGCAAAGCACACCAACGTTGCAGGTAAAACAAGCAAAAGGAGTTACTAACGCCGTCCGGGCCCCAGAAGCAACGGACCTGGTCGACTTAGCACGCCCAGAAACAGAAGGCCCCAAAAACTCCAGACACGAGAAATACAATTCGCCAGCCGCACACCCGACAACGCCAGGTCCTATCTCTCCACGACAGGACTTTATTATCAAGATGAAACTCGCAGAAGAGGAGTCCTTGGAAAAATGCAAGAGCATCGTCCAAAATATCAAGCAAGCTATAGCGAAACAAAAGAATATCAGCCTCGAGGTCAAGAATAGAGCAGCCCAACTAGAAATGTTCGACATCATCCAAAGCTACCGCAGGAACTGGATAATGAATCGGACGAGCTGCCCCGGCTAACCTGACAGACACCACGACACCATTGAAAAGGCGAGCGACAAGCCCACCAGAACAGCAGCCAACCCAGAAAGCGCGCAGAGAAAAGGACGGGGAATGGAAACAAGTGACGAACAAGAAGTTAAAGGCGAAGAAACCGGATGCGAAACGAAACACGCCAGGCAAACCAAAATCCCCGAACAAGGATGTGAGACAAAAGAAGGCAAACGAAAAGCGAAAAGGCCCCACTAACCCTAAAAAGCTCTCCGAGGCGGTAGTGATTAAGCCGGCAGAAGGAAACAGCTACGCAGATGTCCTGAAAAATATACGCAGTAAGCTAAAATCAAGTGACGAAGTCAAGCTGAAGGGAATCCGGAAAACAAGGGCTGGAGCAGTACTACTGGAGCTAGAGAAGGGGCAAACGGCGAATCCAACCTTCTGCGAGGCATTAAAGAGCACCCTACGAGAGACCGCTACTGTAGCAGACCTTAAACCAAGGGCCACAGTTGAAATAAAAGACCTCGATTCCTTAACGACAAAAGAAGAAGTCGAAGACTCAGTAAGGAGTATGCTGCAAGGATACGACAAAGCTATGAAGATCAACATCTCCGTTCCCAACAGTAGAGAACAAGTGAGGGCATTCATAACGCTCGATGAAGAAAAAGCAGAGATAATAATAAAGCAAGCAAGGATCAAAATCGGCTGTATAAACTGCAGAGTGCGACTCAAAGAAAACTGCAAGAGGTGCTTTCGATGTTTTGGCCCCGGCCATCTAATCGGGGGCTGCAAAGGCCCGGACAGAAGAGGGCAAGGCCTCTGTATAAAATGCGGCCAACCAGGCCATAAGCTAAAAGAGTGCAACAAGCCACCAAAATGCTGTCTGTGCTCGGAAGTCAAATACACTGAGCTGGATCACATCCCAAGCTCCATAAGATGCTTAGTATATAGAAACTGGTGCCAGAAATGAATGTCCTGCAAGCTAACATGCACAGAAGTAAAACGGCTGACGCGCTACTGACACAGATGATCACTGAGCGGCATTATGACCTTGTAATCATAAGCGAACAGCATAAGAAAAAAGAAAACGGGATCTGGATAGAAGACAGCAGTGGTACCGCTGCTATATGGGTACCTCCCGGAAGCAGCATGCACATCTCGGAAAAGAGATATGGACACGGCTACGTCTGGGCCAGACACAACCATATAAAAATAATAAGCTGCTATCTGACACCAAGCGACAGCATACAAGACTTCCATGATAAACTCGACGACATCGAAGATACGGCCATGAACTTGGAAGGACCCTTTCTGATGGCAGGAGACCTAAACTCAAGAGCCACGGAGTGGGGAATGCCAAACACGGACTCCAGAGGCAAACGCGTGCTAGAAATGTCAGCCCGACTCGGACTTATAGTGCGCAATACTGGCGCAGCAACAACCTTCCGAAGACCAGGATGCGAGGAAACCACGCCAGACATTACATTAGCATCAGAAGGCATAGCAGGCACCATAAAGGAATGGAAAGTATTGGAAGACTACACTGGTAGCGATCACCAATATATCTCCTTTATAATAGACTCCACAAACGATGGTTTACGAACGAAGATAGCACTCGCAAATGGAATGTCTCGAAATTAAATAGGAAGGCACTACTATCTGAACTAGATGCGCATGGCTCAGAAGATTCATCTTACAAGAACGCAATGGAAACAGTAGAGATTACAATGAAAATGATCTCCAGCGCCTGTAACAAAGCGATGCCAAAAACCGGAAGCAATCGCCACAAAAGACCTGCATATTGGTGGACGGAAAACATAGCTCAACTCAGACGAACGTGCCTCCACCTGAGGCGTACTTACACCAGGGCCAGGCGTAGGAGCGCTGCAATCAAAGAGGCACAACTATACCAGGCTGCCAGAAAAGAACTCAAACGAGCAATCGAGGCCAGCAAGCACAGAAAGTGGGAAGAACTGCGTGAAGATATAAACAGAAATCCCTGGGGTCTCGGATATAAGGTGGTAATGAAAAAACTTGGGGCCATGGCAAAACCACCAGAGCTTAGCGCTCAAAAAATGGACCATATAGTAAGTGAACTCTTTCCCACGCATGACGCGTTAACCAAAGAAGCTGAGCCTATCATCGTTCCTCAAGAAGCACCACTATTCAACGCAGAAGAGCTCAAGGCTGCCACAAATAAAATAAAGGCCAAGAAAGCTCCAGGCCCAGACGGCATTCCAGGAATAGAAGCAGCTATCGCCAGCGGCGGCGGACTTTCCTCAAGACAGTACGGGTTCAGGCCCAGGAGATCTACAATTGGAGCTATAAAACATGTAACAACAACAGTGGAAGCCGCATACCAACACAAAAAGCTAGTCCTGCTTGCAACCTTAGACGTTCGCAACGCCTTCAACACCGCAAAATGGGAAAATATGATACACGCACTAGAAGAAGTCTACAACATACCCACGTACCTTAGACTCATGGTTAGAAGCTACCTATAAGGCCGGGAGTTATTATACCATACCACCGATGGACCCCGGCAAATGACGATCACGTCGGGCGCAGCACAAGGCTTCATTCTTGGGCCAGACCTATGGAACATCAGCTACGATGGAATATTAAACCTTGAGATGCCTGATGACACATACTTAGTAGGCTACGCTGACGACATTGCCGCAGTGATCACCGCACGAGACACCGAAGATGCTCGCCGCAAATTAAATCAGACTATGATAAGAACACAGGCATGGCTCGACTCACACGGTCTTAAACTTGCAGCAGAGAAAACCGAGCTAATACTCCTAACTAAGAAGCATATTCCCTTAGAAGTGAGCATGAAACTGACCGGCATTACATTAAAGACACAAAGAGTAATAAAGTACTTAGGTGTAAGGCTAGACCCCAGGCTAACGTATTGGGCACAAATGCAGCACGCAGCCGCAAAAGCAGCAAAGGCAACGGCTTATCTAAGCAGATTAATGGCCAATATTGGTGGACCGACCCAAAGTAAAAGAAAACTTCTAATGTCCACAACCTTGAATATTTTGCTATACGGAGCGGAGATCTGGGCTGACACCCTACAGAAAAATAACCGTTGAGAGATACTCTCCAGAGCCCATCGCACTGCAGCTTTAAGAGTAGCCTCTGCGTACCGTACAGTGTCCGGCGAGGCAATACTCGTGATAAGCGGAACGGTTCCCATTGATCTACTAGCAGCCGAGCGCAAGAAAATGTGGGAGCTTAAGGCGCAAACGAAACCAAGTGACATCAAAAGGGAAAGAGTAAGAAACGAGACACGAAAGCCGTGGCCGATGGACGGCTAGGCTAATAAAAGACCTAAAACTTTGGACACAAAGAGAACATGGCGAAGTAAACTTTTACGTTACACAAATGCTGTCTGGGCATGGTTACTTTCGCAAATACCTGTATAGAATGGGAAAAGCCGAAGAGCCGTCATGCATATACAGCGACGCAGAAGAAGACGATGCCGAGCACACTTTCTTCGGATGCAAAAGATGGGAAGCCGAGCGCAATAATCTGCAAGACCTGGTAGGACCAATTAACCCAGATAACGTTATCCAAGCCATGCTACATAGCGAAACTAACTGGAAGAACATAGCTAAATATGCAGAATACCTACTTAGAGTCAAGAAGCGGGACCTGGACGCAAGTGCACCGAGGGAACTTTAGTTAATGAGAAATATGGAACGCCACCCTGAAGCAATGCGATTAGTGGTCCCAGGGTGGGCGACGGTTCCAATTCGGGGGGAGTGTTTTAGTCTCCGGACATACCATTGTTGTGACGACAGCTTTGATGATGAAATAGGCATTTTCGACCCCCTGCCCGCGAAAAAAAAAAAAAAAATATGTGTGTCTGAAACCTGGTTCTCCAATGATGTGGTTGATGCTCACTTTGATATAAATAATTACAGGCTTATACGTAATGATCGGATCAGTAAAAAAAGCGGTGGTGTTGCGATTTACTGCAAAAACCGCATTGATATGAAACTTGTACGTCAGTTAAATAATGATGTGATCGAGTTTCTATTTGTTGAGTTGTCTGACCGTTTGCAAAAAGTTCTTGTATCCTGTGTCTATAATCCCAATAAGCCTGTTTGTCTCAGTCCTTTATTTGATAAGCTGTCTAAGGTGATTGTCTATTATGAAAATATCATACTTTGTGGTGACTTTAACATAAATGTTCTTGCTCGTGATTCGCTGTGTTCCTCGTTCTTTGATAACGTCTCAAGTATTGGTCTCTCTGTTGTCAACACCACGGTGCCTACTAGGTACAGCAACAACTGTAACCCTAGTCTTCTTGACTATTTTGTCGTTTCCTATCGCTCTTCTGTGTTAAGGTTTGATCAGATTTCTTTTATTTCTGACCACGATTTAATTTTTTGTTCCCTTGATCTTAATTTTAATGTCAGTAAAGCAGAAAAAATATATGCCTATAGGGACTTTCGCTCGCTTGACTTGAGTGCTCTATACTTAGAACTAGATAATGTTAATTGGTGTGACTGTTGGTATTATGAGTCTGTGAAAGATAAACTTGATTTTGTATCTAATTTGTTATTATCTCTTTACAACGCTCACGTTCCATTACGATATGCCAAAACTACTTCGTGTCCATGATTTACCTCCAAAGTCCTAAGGGCCATACAATTTCGTACAAAAGCGTACTGCAAATGGAAAAGAAGTCGTACTAGCGCGAATTGGGATGCTTTTCGCGCAGCAAGGAATAAAGTCACCTCAATTATTAGAGCTGGAAAGCAGCGTTTCTTTGCAGCCAAGCTGGATCCTTCTCTCCCTTCTGCTACTTTGTGGCGAAATATTAAAAACCTTCGTATAAATTCCAAGAACCAACCTAACTGTATGTTAAATGTTGATACTTTGAATGACGCTTTTCTGTGCAGTGCTTCGTCTAACCGTTACTTGTCAAAACTTGTTCCATCTGCTTCGGCCTTCTACTCTGACGTACCTTTCGAGTTCTCAACGGTATCGGAAGACAACGTGTATAGATGCATTTTGAAAATTAAGTCGAATGCAGTTGGAGAGGATGGGTTACCCATAAAATTTATAAAATTAGTAATGCCTTACATTATAAAACCGTCGACTCATACAACTAACCACTGTTTTACTACATCTTGTTTCCCAAACTTATGGAAAGTTGCCTCTGTTTGTCCTGTTGCTAAAAACAAAAATGCGTGTTCCCCGTGTGATTTTCGTCCGATTAGTGTCCTGCCTGTTCTGTCGAAAGTGCTAGAGTCTTTAATGTCTGACCAAATTTCCTCTCACATGTCTACCAAAAACTTGTTATCACCTTAGCAATCAGGCTTTAGGACAGGGCATGGATGTTCAACCGCGATGGTTAAAATTATGGACGATTTGCGACTTTCGTTCGACAAAGGTCACATATCCCTGCTGTGTTTACTTGACTTTTCAAAAGCATTTGACTCAGTTGAACATTCACTGCTTTGTTCAAAGCTTTCTTATTGCTTTGGTTTTGGTAAAAATGCACTGTCGCTAATGAGGAGTTACTGAACGGGTAGAACTCAACGTGTTAAGGTTGGCTCGGTAGCCTCGCAGACTAAACCTCTGATGAGTGGTGTTCCCCAGGGGTCCATTTTAGGTCCTCTATTATTTAGTGCCCTTAAAAATGATATTTTCTCTACCTGTCAATATGTAAACATGCACGCAAATGCAGATGACATCCAGATATATTTGTCCGGACAAATTAATGATGTGGTCAGACTTAGTTGTAATCTGAACAAGGACCTATGCTCCATCTCTCGGTGGGCTGCGCATAACGGCCTTCATCTCAACCCCCTAAAATCGTATGTTCTGCCTGTCTGCAAAACAAGAATAAGTTTTAGCAGCATTCCATCTCTTTGCCTTGAAAACAATCTTTTAAAGCTGGTTGAAAAAATAACTAATTTAGGTATTAAATACTAGCCTTAGCTGTGCTGACCACATCAACTCCATCGCGTGCAAAATATATGGCACCCTAAGAAATCTTTGTCATTCCGCATCATATACTCCTATGTCCATTAGAAAAAAACTTGCTCGTCAATTAGTTCTTCCCATCATCACTTACCCTGGGGTGGCAAGCTTGATTCTAGGTCATCTCATAAAATTGATACCTTATTCAATCATATTACGCGTTATGTTTATGGAATACGAAAGTTTGACCACATATCTGCTTGGAGATATAGCTTATTGGGCTGCGAGTTAACCGATTACTTAAAAGCTAGAAATTGCATATTTCTCTTCAGGCTGTTATCTACAAAGACTCCACTTTACTTATATGAAAAATTTATCTTTCCTAAGTCTGAACGCTCTTATGATTTAATTGTAACTCAGTTTAACTATAAAAACTCTACTAGGCTGTTTTTTGTCAATGCTATGAGAGTGTGGAACTCTATTCCTGCCACAATTAGGAGCAAAATCAACAAAAGCAACTACAAGAATGTATTATATAATTACTTTTCTAAAACTTAATTACCCATCTCAAATTAACTAAGTTCTGTGCTGACCTACGAGTCTGCGTAATTTTTAAGGTGTACCAGTCTTTTAAATTTGTTTGTTTTTTCCTTTTGGATTTGTTTTGTTTGTTTAATATCTCTATTTAATTGTTTAAATTATAATTTCTGTTGTTATAATCCCTGTTGTGCTAAAAAAGATGTTTGTAAATCTTATTGTACTAATGCTTCAAATTGAAATAAATTGAATTGAAAATACTCAAATTGAGATAGGAACATTACCCGCAATTGGAGAATGACAATTGGCTTTCTGACTTAATGTTCATTACAAATATAAAGGAACATTTGCAATACTTTAATTTGTCTCTACAAGGGGAGAATAAAACTGTTTTTGATTTGTCGCAAATTATTTTAAGTTTTGAAGCTAAACTACGTCGGTTTATTCATGATCTCAAAAAAACGAATATTTCATCATTTTCCATGGCTACAAAAAAATATTTCACATGATTTAAAAGCAGATTTTGAAAAAAGATTAGCCGATTTTAAATTATCTAAATGTACGTTTGCATACTTCATAAACCCTTTTTTATGTAACATAATTCAGGATGAATTTACAATATACGAAATACTCCTTTTTAAGAAAAGCGAAGAAGAGTTGGAGTTTTTGGAATTAACTCTTTCGATCCATACGGGACACATACGTCCCGGCGGTTCAGGTAATGGTTCGAAATGGTTTTTGTGCAGAACTCTTACATTCAAGCCATTTAGTTCTTTTCTGAAAATTACACTACTTTTTTATGGGTCATGTGCGTCCCGTTAGTATTTTTTGTTGGCATAATGTTGGGATGAACATGTCCCGCTTAGTGTTTGTGGACATTTTCTCATTTTTTTTTTTTTGGCTTTTACACAAAGTTAGTAAAAATAATAAAATAATAGAAATAAAAATAAAAATAAAAATACATATATGTCACACACAAGAAGAAATATTAGCCCAGCAAATGGAGTGTGATGTGTGTGGGGTTTTATGGCAATGATATCTATTGTTGCCACGGCGTTCAGAAGAAATGTGTCACCAAAATGTCCTAAAACGGATCAAAATTATCATGAAAAAAATTGTAAGTATTAAAGTATCAATCTTCAATAAAACTTTTAATTCTTAATTGCGATCGTTGACAGTTTTTATTAATTTTTTTTGGTTCTTATATAAAATACTGAGGGAAAATAAAGCTTTTATACTCAGTAGCAATTGAATTTATTTGCATATTCAACTAAAATCACATATCAAATTGGTGTTTAACACTGTAAACACATAAAAGTAATTTTCACAATACTTAGGGTCAGTTTTTCAGTGCATGGGCGTGGTTTAAACTAATTTTAAACGCCCGATCTGGCTGGCTTAAACTAAGATCAGCCAATCAAATGTCAGCCAGCTGTTCAATTTAAACTCAGTTTACTTAATCTAACTTTAAGCTGGCACTGAAAAACTGGCCCTTACTGGATTACTCTAGATGAAATTCTTAAGGCAGTGTTACACGATTGGTACGTTTGTACAGATTTGTACATTTTGGCAGTTACAGAGTAGTGTTGTTTGCAAATTCTTTTATTGAGTGAACGCAAATTTCTAAAGAACACCACTCTGTGACTGCCAAAATATACAAATTTTTACAAATGTACCAATCGTGTGACACTGTCTTTAGCCCAGTACCACATCCGACAGCTTCAAAATGAATAAGGAAGAGGAACGACAATATTAGCCTGTTCCCGGAAGGAAACGAATTCGGACTATTTCGGACTAAATCCTGGAGTACGGGAACAGGCTAGTTGTCTGTGGCTAACAGTGATACCATATCGTCGTTTAAAGTACAAAACCGCGTATCGTCATTCTGCGAAACCGCGTTACTGACATTGGCTGCCAAAAATTGGATTTGCTCACACAAACTCTTGGTTGAATCTTTATCTAGTCGTCTTGAAATATACTAGGAGGAAATTCGATTGCTTTATAAAAAAGAGAACTATTTTGAAATATGAATGTTTTTACTCTCTAGAAAATAATGTATGCAACCTCGCATACGCGGTTTTGCATTTTGTTGATACCCGATTTTGTACTTTAAACGACGATATGCAGATTAAAGGTGGTATGTTCAATGAAAGGAAACAAACTTAATGTGTGGCGACAAAATCATAAAAGGTTTAAGATGGGAAGAGTTACCCTCGACTTGTGAATTAAAATGTATCACAATTTATACTAAGCTAAAAATAAAAGTATCTTTTAAAAATTCGATGAAAAACACATCATTCTGATCCATTTGGATCAAAACGGCAACACTGATGATATCCCAAAGTTAAAAAAATAACTAAAACCGAGATTTCTCTGCTTTTCGCATCGAAAGAGTTAAAAGAAGATAAGACACTGGAAATGCAACATAAAGCTTTGCCATTGCTTGAATTCCGGCAACAAGTACCAGATTTCAAATATCCGCTATTGAAAACAGCTGCGTGCCGTTTATTTTAAATTTTTGGTGCAACGTATAACTGTGAGTATTTGTACTCTACAATGAAATTCGTAAAGTAAAAATACCGTTCACAATTAGTTGCTTTCGCGTACCTGTTAATTATTGAAAGTTATAGAAATTATCAGCTTTTTGTGTTCGCGTACGCAAAAAACTTGCAAAGTAGGGAAATTGAGAGAGCAAAATGACATTTCATTTGACGGAAATCTGCTAGTTTCCGCTGGAAAAATTTTTGCCAACAGCAAATTGCCTACAAGAAAACAGCTGATCAAAAACTGCTGGTTGGAATTTACGCAAATCCCTAAATTGAATTTGATGGTTTGGAAGTTAAAATAGTAAAATGCGACTAATTAAACTTATAAGAAGTAAGTAATTATTCGTTTAGTTAGTGAACTGTGCCAGGATAAGACTTCGAGATTTGTTTTCTTACGTTTTAAATTTTTTTGAATGTAAACAATATTTCTATCAGCTGTTCGTCTAATTTGCAAGTTTCTGCAAATTTTCTGTTCGCGTAATATTTTGGATATTTTTCTCTTGTGAGATAACAGATGACATATTGCCGGACATTTTTTACTGGGGATTTTAAACGAACGTACCGATTGACTATCCAACATTTAACCGAATTGTTACGAACGGCTTTAACTGACCTAAAACCAGATTTTGAAAATATCGCCAAAGGGTTCTTTTTAATTTCCTTTTATATCTATCTTACGTACAATAGAATAATAATACAAATAATGTTTTTCATTTCTAATAATAATTTTCAGTGTTGCCATCTTTTTATTTTCAAAAAGCACCAAAAACTTCGAAAAAAAGCGTTCTACCACACTAAAAGCACCAATTTTTTTTTGAATCTAGGGATGCTTTTTTCATAACATAATACCGAAGTACTGCACATTAAAACTGGTATATCTCGAGAGAGAAAAATCTAATCGCATCAAACGAAAATGATGCCCTAATTAGAAATGAGCAAATAATTTGATATTTTCATTATACAACCTAAAATATCGCTAAAAACCGTGTTTTTGGCACTTTGAGGTTACGATATCTCAAAATTCTAGTGCTAGAGCAATTGTGAGGCCAGATTTGGATTCAGCACCAAGAAACGATGGTTTTTACTCACGTGGTAAAAAAAAAAAAATTTACAAATAATTAGAAAAGAAAAAACAAAATACTTAACTTACTTGCGTACTAGCATTTTCAACGCGAATAGAATTTAACAAGGTGGGTTTGCAACTTCAGCTTTTTATCAATCATGGTTGTATTTTAGTCCATTTAAATTTATAAATTCAGTGCTGCCACAGTCTTAAGTATTCCAAATTATTTCAGGTTTTAACTATCTCGAAGTAATTTTAGTTCAGGAAAAAAGCACTAAAAAGGCACTAGGCACTAAACAATTTTTTGGCGTTTTAATTTTCAAAAAGCACTAAATCTAGTGCTTAAAGCACCAAGTTGGCAACTATGATAATTTTATTTAAAAATAAAATTTTTGTTTTTCTTGTTCTTTTTTTTTTGTGGCTCTTTGCAGCATTTAGAACTTAGATGTGGCTCTTTTCGGCCTCTGCCTTTCCCACCCCTGCTATATACATTTTCATACAAGGCAGGATTAAACAGTATTAAAAATATGCTGCAGCAACACAACAGCAAACAACAGCTGAGCTAAGAAGCAGTGGCATGCTATAGCAGTAAGTTTGAGACGGAATGACATGGCATAGCAATGCATGAAATTTTTGAAAATGACATTTTAATAGATACGCTGGGAAGAAGTTAAGAAAGTGTTTAAATTTATATTTTGTTACCTACTTCACCGATTTGAAATCTGAAAGCTATAACTTTCATGGGCATGAAATGGTATTATAACTTGGTGCGATATTTGTAAGTACCAGAATAAGAAGAGATAGACTCATGAAAATGTGTACTTATGTATGTGACCAGAACATCGAGCTGAGCCGACTTATGCATATGGCAACCGAACTTCAGTTGGGTGGCCACTGGCTGAAATGGTTTTACAGATGGCAGCTGCAAGCTGGCAACTGAGTTGCTATATTGGCAACTGCATTTTTGTGGTCGCTGCGGTAATAATCGAAGATTGCATACCTACATATAAGGTAAACTTCAAAGTCTAGGGGGGAGGGGGGCCTAGTAGCGACGCCCATGCCCAGTAGTGTGGGTACAATATTTTTATTGTATTCGATCAAGTCATATTGGTTCACTCGTGCCATGAGTAGGCCATTTGCAATCATTAACGCTTATGGCTAAAAGTGATTACCGCGATCCTTCCAATGTCGCCTGTGTTTATGTCTGTATTCCAATGGCAAGAAAAAGCTGCAATGGCAAACCAAACGAAAGCAATATGCAAGGTTTGAATGAATTGCAAGAAATACACGCAATATAGCGGAACAGAAAAAATAAAATAAAAAAAGAGGAAAGCATTCCATAAAAACAAAAATAACCCCTAACCTACTTAAAAGTTAAAAAAAAATACTAACTTACTAACACGCAGAAACTAATGCAAAAAAATTAAAAAAATATATATATAAAATGAAAAAATATATAAATTAAAAATATCAGTCTAACTTACTACCCCGTACTAATGATATTAATCCTAATAATTAAATACTAACAAATTAATCGTCAAAAAAATCCACCCTTAACATCACTACCTGGGTCCCCATGCATTCCTGATAACCCTTAGAAATTAAGAAATAATTACTAAATTAAATTGTTTTTTGTAGGATTATTGTTAAAAATTTCGGCATACGTGCTTAAAAAAAAAATCCAAATAATTATAAAGCATTCTGTAGTCGATTTGACGTAAAAACTTGATTTTGAAGTAATTTTAAAAAAGCAAGCTAAATTCAATTCCTGAAAATACAATTATTTACGATGTTTATTTTAAGCTATCTAGGAGGTGAAAGTAGAATTAAGTTAACAATATCTAATCTAATTCGTAGAATCCGCCTCTGTGCAACCGCACAAGCATATGTCGTATTCAACATAGATTCTCCTGTTCTAACTGTTCGAGATGGATACGGTTGGATAGTCAACGGACATTTCAAACTGGTCCATATGATCGACTTGACGCGCTATGAAAAATGTTTAAATCGTTTAAGCTATGAAACCTCTAGGATGAACGAGACCAACGCCATCACTGAGTACAAGCAGCTCAGGTGTGCAGGTGTTTCCATCCGTGTTGTCTACAATAACGAATAAGAGCCTGGCAGTGAACCTCGATCTCGTCCATGAAATGACGTCTGGGTTACCTGAAGGACAAAACTAGCTCGTTTGCGACGTCTGAAGGTCTAGGACTTATTTTTGCTAATGATCCTAATTTTGCTGATTTGGAGAAAATTTACGACAGGAGCCAAACTTCCTGAGCTGAATTTGTCTATACTGCAACAGAGTTCTCGAAACCGACCTTAGAAGGACGCCTCCCAAAACGTTGATTTTCGGGACGCAAATCTTTAGGGGGGGAAGAGTTAACACGCACCAGTCGCATTTGTTGTGACGCTCCCACGGTTGCCCGTTACCCGTGCCGCAGTGTCAGCATATTTTAATTTCACCATAAAGTGTAACAGGAGACATTGCCACCTTCATTCCATAATGCACCCGTGGGATGTCAAGGCCAAATCCAGTATCAGACAATGGGTTGTAAACATGTTACGCAGGCATTGCGTCGCTGCCGGAGAACGAAGGTGGGAAGCAAGCAACGGCCACACGTGCATGCAGTCGAGTTCGAGACGGGTTACCATACAGTACGTTTAGTGTTAGACTTAGTTGTAAGAAGTTAAGTGTTAATAAAACTTAAGTGAATTCCTAACCACTCTGTGTTTCCTTTTGGGCGGCTGGCCCAATTAATTTTTTTGACTTATGCGGTATGAACGTCCATAACTTGTATGTATGTAAATGTTTTGTATTCGGAACATTTACGGATCTTTTCTGTATCAGTGACAAATTCTTGTCACAGTTTTTATTACGGAAAAATATATGTATGAGGAAGATTAAATTTGTCAGTAAAAAAAATTTTGCCATCGATACAGATTTGGGCTATTACGGCTAAATTCTGTATCACTGACAAATTCTTGGCACAGTGTTTATTACGGAAAAATATATCAAAAAGTTTAAATTTGTCAGTAAAAAAAATGTTTGTCGCCGATACAGAATTGGGTTATTAATCTTCAATAAATGAACTGTATGCTTTCAGAATGCTTTTTTGTAATTGAAAGTTATTTGGTAGGTTGTAAACGATTTTTGTCGGATTTGAGAAGAAAATTGGTAGGGGAAAAAATTGTTAGTGGCAAGGCTGGACGGTTGTAACAGCGCATCGTACAGGTATTTACGACATCACTAAAAAAGTTGATGCCTTGCCATGTGAGAGAGAAGCACAAAGTGAACGCTCGGCAACCAACAAGAAAATAATTGGCGCTTGAGAGATGAGAGAATGAGAGTGCGAAAATGTGCGTGCATAAGAAGTATTCCATAATGTAAAGATTCACTTTGGATATTTTTGCCGTGTATTCTA